>NW_027202844.1:0-144563 GCF_024711535.1 Dipodomys merriami | reverse complement strand
CTTGCCAGGCTGGGGGCCACTGTTATTCTACTGCCTGGAATGCTCTTCTCCAGACACCCAGCTGCTCATCCCCCATCCTCCCCCACTCCCACCCACCAAAGAGATCTACTCTATGATACCCTGCTCAAAAATACAACCTTGTGCACATGCATGCACACACACACATGGGTGCAGACACACACAGAATATTCCCACCACTCATCCTTTCTGCCTTACATCTTCCTTCTGATGTATTCTCTTTATTACTTATGTAAATCTGGGTAAAGTCTTTCTCCATGCTTGAGTGTAAACTCACAAGGAGAGATATTTTTGTGCTGTTCTCAGCATTGTGTCAGTCTTCAGCATGATGTCTCTCACCCTGTGGTCACTCAATAAATGTCCATTGACTGAAGGCCTACCCATTCCCTCACACACTTATTTGACAAGTGTCCTGTTGCACATGGTCAAAGCTCTTTCCCACTGCTTTCTTATGACTCCCTTCCACAGCCCTTCTCACCCTTGCCTTGTGGTCTCCACACCTGTGTTTCCATGCCCTTTGCCTGAAGCCTTGTGCACCTCAATCTCACATATGGAGAAGGTGTGCACACACCAGCTCACCTGCTCCTCCTCTGGGAAGCTTTTCCATCCCACACTGGCTCCTCCCTCTTCAGTTCTTCCAAGTCTTTCCTCCAGCACTGGTCCCATCCTGCTGGTTAGAAGCCCATGTAATGGTCTGTGTGATATTCTAGCTAAGCTGTGGGAGCCTCATTCTCTGGGCCAACTTTTGGTCCTGTCTCCTTCACCTACTGAGCCAAATGCACTCCAACTGTTCCACAAAGGTTTAGGAGTGGTCTAGCATGCCTGTGTATCAGACTATCCATTGAAAAGTCAAAGGTAGACCTGAGTTTTAGACAGGGAGCTCATCTTGCCCCTTAAGACAAGACTGGCATGGAATCATAAAATGACTTGCCTCCTGCTTGGCATAATACCCCTCTCCCCCATCTCCACAATGCAACCCAACACTGAAATAACAGCAGCGATGAGGCACACTCTCTACTGCACTAGGACTACAAGACACTAGCCTCTTAAGCCAAACCCACAGATGTGAATTGAAGCCCACTCCCTCACTCTGAGCCTCAACTGCAGCTTTTGGGGCAGCAAGGCCTTGTCTCCTGGCAGTCTCTGCATCACACAGAGGAGATCATTTCTGACACATCTAGCTCTGCATTGAGAGCTGAACTTGAAGGAAGAAAAGAGCACATTTTCTTTCCTAATTCCCTCTCAACGTGCACATCAGGTTGGGTTTGTAGAAGGCTGATTCCCAGAGGAATTCCTGAGCAGCCATCTGTTTGTGTGCTTCTGAGACATCTTGGTAAAGAGAGAAGGAAGCTGTTAATCAATCATGCAAAGGGAGCTGCTTGCTCTTTCACTAGGAAATGGGGGTGCACATGTCCTTGAGTGTGCACATGTTCTGATATTCTAAGGGTCTTGATACACTTGCACTATACATGTCCTTCTCTCCCTGTCCATTCTGCACAGCAGACTAACACCACCTTCCTTCCACACCCATTTTAATGTGTCACTGACACAGCTGTCCTTCAGATAAATACACAAATACCTTTCATAAGAACAGAGAAACAAACCTGTGCCACAAGAGATTAGCAAAGTCAAGTGCACTGCCTGATGCTGGAGGCTCTGTAATCCTAACTATCCTAGAAGCTACCTGGATTGCAGTGACAGCCAGTCTAGGAAGACTCCATCATCAATTAACTAGAAAAATGCAGACCTGGAGGTGTGACTCAAGTGGTAGAGCACCAGGCATGAACATGCAAATTGAAAGAGGGAGAGAAAGAAAAAGAAAGACTGAAACAGAGAGATGAAAGACAGAGAAATGGACAGAATTAGAGACAGATTCAAGAACAGGAAGAGAGAGAGAGAGGTAAGAGAAGAGGGAGATGAGAGGAAGAAGATGAGGGGAAGGAAAAGTAGACTAAGAGACGGTATGAGGTAGAAGAAGAGGAGGGAAGAGAAAGTAGAGAGGGGGAAAGATGGGGAAAGGTGAAAGAGGAAAGTGATGGAAAAGGAAGCAGAGAGAGAATTAAGAAAAAAAGCACTGAGATAAAGACTTGGTACGAGCAAACACTCACAAACATATACACACAACAAAGAAACAAAAGGAAAAAAATAAAAGGCATGGAAACATCATGGAATTTAACAGTATTTCCCTCCCCACGTACCCTCTTCACTGAACACTGGACCACGAGGAGTTCAGGATCCCACAGCACCCTTCATGACCTTCCGCCTCTCAGTTCTCCTTCAGCATTAGTGTCAACCCTGTCATTCACCAGGTGCCTATCCTTTACCCTCTTTAGCCCTCACTGCTTCTATCACCAGAATCCCACCTCATTCTTTGAGGGGAGATCTGCTCCCCAAATAACCCTGAACTGCACTTGTCCACCAGGAGACCCAGTCCTCCTCTTGCTACAAATCTCATCAGTCAGCTCTGCAGGCTCAGCCTCCTAACCCCAATGTACACAGAGCAAAGTCCAGCTGTGCCCAACTCCTCCCCATCACACACTTGTCACCCAAGACAGCATCAGCCCTCAGCACTTCCTCTGTGTGGAAATCTAATAGCCCTGGATGAACCAACGCAAACAACGCAGTGGTGGAGAGTCACATCCAATCTTACTGAATCTCCATTCATGTCCAGAAGTAGTCATCCCAGACCAAGTCCACAGAGGCCTGGTCCATCCACAGGCACCACTATACCTCCATGTTCTCTCAGGTCTCCTGCTCCTTCAGAGGTTTCTCCAGCTCTCACTGAAAGGAAGAGAACATATTTTAATTAATACACTTTGTGATTCCAAAAATAGGCTCTACATGTTCACAGTGGTCTCATATGTGAAACTCAGCACTCACAACACTCTGTTTACCTGAGGAGAAAAATTGGGCTAACAGAGGAAGTTGCAATAACGACTTCAGGGTGTATGCATTAGGGTCTTTCAAATATGTGTTTTATCTTTTACCATTGTGAGCAAATAAATGAGAAATCGGGTCCTCCTGGATGATGGCTTTATGTTGGGATAGTGATGAGTAAAGGATTATAGAGAAAACACACACAGAAGAAATGGCGTTGAAATGGAGGAAAGTGGGGCAGAAACCACTGTCATGGTACATGGAGACAGGTCTCATTTCTTTCCCAATGAAGACTTGCCCTTATGCTCCAACCTAGCCAGTGTAACTGGTGTGCTCAGGAGTTGGACCCAGTCATCTAGAGGCCACAGTAGGAGGAGCAGAGTCCAGGATGCCTCCTGACCCTCAGATCTATGGGCTTCAGCTGAAATGTAAATACAACAAATAAGTATATAAACATACAGGAAACCTACATGAAAGGTAAGGTGATTACTTGCTGTAGCATTTGGAACAAAACCACCTCAAGGACAAAGGTGAATGGTTGTCAGGTGAAGTCACCATGTGATCAAGCTGCAACCCCTACCACCTCTGAAGGTAAAGACACCTTCAGGCTACTTTTCCATTTTCCTTTCAGCCTGGGAAGGCCAGCTCAGTGTCAGATGTACTTTGACCAGAAGCTCGGCTGCAGAATCCTGTAGCACCAGGCACTTGGCCTGAGTGTGCTACACGGATACTATGCCAGGCATGCTGGGCTCATAGCACTAGTCATGCCTCCTGAAATGAGTGAACTAGTGTGTAAAGGACTGGTAAATAGTCACAAGAATCAAGTCTCTGTGAGAGCTTGGGGGACTACTACTCTTCCATGTGGCCTAGCGGACCATTGCCAAGGCCACTGGGCACATGGGAGGATGCTGCTACTGCTACCTTGGCAACCATGTGGTAACCATGAGGACATCGACCAGAGACAGGGAGAGAGGGGGAGAGACAGACCGACAGACAGACGCAGAGACAGAGAGACAGAGACAGACAGATACAGAGCCATAGAGAGAGAATGGGTTGATCAGGCAGGTTTGAGTCTCTTGGCAAGTATAAATTTTACAGACATGACAAAATTTCATGAAACCAAAAAACAAAATTAAGAGCTAATCCCCAAATAATGTACCTATAAAAGCTTGTTTTTTAAAAGATGGTTTGACTGTAGCCCAGGCTTGCCTTGAACTCAAGAGCCTTCTGCATTTGCCTTCTAAATACTGGGATTACAGGTTTGCACTACCAGTCCATCATAAAAAGATCATCTTCCATCCTGAGGCTATCCAGGTGTACATCAAGGGTTGCACCTCTTAGAACATGCTCTTGTGACAGGAAATTCCAAAGGATTTCATAGCTCTGGGTCAGATGCTACTATAACTCAGGAAATGACTAAGGTCTTAGGAGCTCTGATTGAGGAACCAGGGTCAATGACTAAATAGTAGAGCAAAAGATCCTACTACCACCCCTGTTACTCAGGAAAGCATGAGTGTTTTTGGATTTCTATGTCAGGAACCATAGAAAAAGGCCAAATACATTTACATCACAGGCAATCACAGGAGATTGTTTACAAACAGAATGAATTACTCAGTAAGTCATCCTATCAAGGGTAATAGGTTTCTTGGTAGTTACAAATATGGAAAAGGAAAAAAAAACTGGAAGAATATTTGGGGTGAGATTGCAGTTGGAGGTGTCAGTGTGAACTCATGATTTTGAGTATATATAGATGGATATATATACATAGATTGGTGTACAAATCAGAAGTTGAGACACTCAGGAGGCTAAGAGCTTGAACACTGAATTTTGAGACTAGTCCAGGCAGGAAAGTTTATTATATTTCACCTCCAAACTAACCAGCAAAAAGCAGGGCTTAAAGGGGGGCTCAATTACTAGGACCCAAGCAAAGCAAGCAAGAGGTTCTGAGTTTACATTTCTTTACTACTAAAAGAAATTAATATAAATTTAAATGTGTGTATGTGTAAATATACATGTATGGGGTTGTATATATCAATGCACACCCATATACATGAATACATGTATTTTGTATATTCGTTTCATGTATTTTCCAGTTCTCTTCTCCAAGAGGGCCTAGGAACAATAACATCTCAAAAGCAAAGAACATACCTAATACTCAGATGTTGGTTTCTAAATGCCATCCAGCCACATCTCCTGGATAATAGTTAATTCAAAGGCTAGAGCATGGAAGGTACTAAATAAACATTGATCTTGTGTATGAGTGAAGAGCAAAAGCACTAATGAGGGCTTAGGGGTAGAGTGCTTGCCTAGCATCCATGAAGCCCTGGGTTCTGCAGTGCCACATAAAGAGAAAAAGCTGGAAGTGGCACTGTGGCTCAAGAGGTAAAGTGCTAGCCTTAAGCAAATAAGCTCAGGGACAGTGCCCAGGCCCTGAGTTCAAGCCCCAGGATTGGCAAAAAAATAAAATTAAAATAAAATAAAAGCACTAATAAAAGTCTGTTAGAAGGGGCTCCCACTGGCCAAGTCTGGAACCATTTACTCATCAAAACCATGACAGGAGTGGAATTACAACCCAATGCATTCAATAGGAATCCCTTAGCAAGTTCAAACATGAATAAATATGTAAATACATAAGCAAACTGTCAATGATGTGAGGAATGGGATATTTCCACAGCCTTATGTGTTTTCCCACACATCACTCAGTTACAAAGGGAGAGGAGAATTTTTACAGTAGAAAAACGGGCAAATTTGGCCATCTTCAAGTGATCAAAATTACCTACTACACTCCTAAGACAAACTGATGTCCCCAGCCACCTGGTGAGATGCAGTGGGAGGCACACAGTGTCACTTCACGACAGTCCTGCAAGACCCAAGTCAAATCATGATAAAACTTCAGACAAGACTAAGTGGAAGAACAATCGATAAAAAAGAAGTGGCATATAATCTTGAAAACAGTCAAAAAAATCTTGAAAAATTTTCAAGATTGAAGAAGACTGCAGAGCCAGAACCAGAGCAGGCAATCTTGACTTCTGGATAGGATCTTTTCACTATCAAAACTATATCATGAGCCAGGCATCGGTGGCTCACGCCTGTAATCCTAGCTACTCAGAAAGCTGAAATCTAAGGATCATCATTCAAAGCCAGCACAGGCAGGAATGTCCATGAGACTCTTATCTTTAATAAACTACCAGAGAACCAGAAGTGATACTGTGGCTCAAGTGGTAGAGCCCTCGCCTTGAGGAAAAGAGTTCAGGGACAGAGCCCAGGCCCACAGTTCAAGCCTGACAAGCAAGCAAAAAAACACACAGAACCCTATAATTTGAGCTGGGCTACTCAGAGACTGAGGTCTGAGGATCATAGTTCAAAGACAGCCTGGACAGGAAAGTCCTTACCACTCAAAAAACAGCCAGTATCACACTCATCTCCAAACCAGGCAAAGATCCAACAAATAAAGAGAACTACAAACCAATCTCTTTGATGAACACATATGCAAAGCTACTCAATAAAATTTAAGTCAAGTTTGTAAAGACCATAAGCCTTATAGACCATGATAATGACAATGCGCCTCATGAAGGTTAAAAAGTGTTTGTGACTTTAAGTATCTCTATCCCACAATACTGTGAATTTTATGAAATGTATGTAATCACTTAATCTCAATTAAAAATTAAAAACTTGAAAAAAAGGTGTTAAAGATGTTTGACAAGAAATGAACTCATTACCTTACTCATGTAACTATAACTCCTCTGTATAGCCTCTTTACAATAAAAATTTTAAAAAAGTGAAGGGACAGAGTTCACACTTTGAGTTCAAACCACAACACTGACAAACACACACAGAGAAACCTGGTGCACAAAAAAGCATAGATATGGTAGAATAGAAGTAGTGAGGGGCTAGGAATGTGGCTTTGGGGTAGAGTGCTTGCCTAGCTTGCATGAAGCTTTGGGTTCAACTCCTCAGTATCACATCAACAGTAAAAGCTGGAAGTGGCACTGTGGCTCAAGATGTAGAGTGCTAGCCTTAAGCAAAAGAAGCTCAGTGACATTGCTCAAGCCATGAGTTCAAGCCCCAGGAAGAAGAAGAAGAAGAAGAAGAAGAAGAAGAAGAAGAAGAAGAAGAAGAAGAAGAAGAAGAAGAAGAAGAAGAAGAAGAAGAAGAAGAAGAAGAAGAAGAAGGAGGAGGAGGAGGAGGAGGAGGAGGAGGAGGAGGAGGAGGAGGAGGAGGAGGAGGAGGAGGAGGAGGAGGAGGAGGAGGAGGAGGAGGAGGAGGAGGAGGAGGAGGAGGAGGAGGAAGAGGAGCAGGAGGAAGGGGAGGAGGAGGAGGAGGAAGAGGAGGAGGAGGAAGAGGAGGAGGAAGAGGAGGAGGAGGAGGAGGAGGAGGAGGAGGAGGAGGAGGAGGAGGAGGAGGAGGAGGAGGAGGAGGAGGAGGAGGAGGAGTGAGGTCAGGGCAGCGTTAGCACTCCACTCCTCACGCAGTACAGCAAATCATAGCAAAGCAGGCTGGTACCTTTACTTTTGAAAGCACTACTTTTGGGAAAGACCAAGGTAGCTTTCTACTAAAGCATAATAATCCTTTATGAATTCTATTTATTCTTTAATAAGCACATTAGAAATACTCACTATGCTGATTAACTTGCCCAAATACATACAAGTTCAAACTTTCTAGCTTCAATTAAAATTTTACTGAATGTATCTTCTAAAAACAAGATTGCTTTTGCTTTCATAGTCTTCATTCTTTTTCTTTTCACATTCATTAATCTGTAGAATATAGTAAGTTCAACATTAGCTAGCATTCAAATTTAATGTAAGAATTCTAGCCTTGATCTAAGTGTGTGGCTCATGTCTATAATCCTAGCTACTCAAGACACTGAGATCTGAGGATCATGATTCAAAGCCAGCCTGGGTAGGAAAGTCTTTGAGACTTTTTAATCTCCCATTAATGACCAAAAAGTCAGACATAAAGCTGTGGCTCAAGTGGTAGACTGCCTTGAGTGAAAAAGCTAGGGGACAGTCCCCAGATCCTTCGTTCAAGCACAACTATAAGCATGAGGAAAAAAAAAAGCATGATGCCAGTAGCTCACATTTTTCATCCTAGTTACTCAGGCAGCTGATATCTGGGGATCATGGTTCAAACCAAGCTAGCTAAGAAAGTCCAGGAGACTCTTATCTCCAATTAAGCACTCAAAAATCAGAAGTGGTGCTGTGGCTCAAGTGCTAGCATGCTAGCTATGAGAACATTGAAGCCAGCCCACTCTCCCTCCTCCTGATGTGCCCCTCCCACCTGCCCTGCCTGGGGGAGCCTCTTCATGGAGTTGGAAGCTCCTTCCCTTTACAGCATCTTGTAACCTTCCTGGCTGGTCCCCTCCCCCTCCCATCCTGGTGCCTCTGGCTTCAGCTAGATGGCCTATCCCCCAAAGTCTAATATGGATGTGATAACAAGGATACTTCTTCTTTTTTGGACAGGACTGGCATTTGAACTTAGGGCATTGAACTTAGTAGCCTACAAGTTGAACCATGTACCCAGTTCTCTTTTGCTTTAGTTATTTTTCAGAAAGATCTTATGGCTTGCCTGAACCATGATCCTTCTACTAATGCTTTTCTCATAGATGGGAGGTTTTTTTTGTTGATATAGGGTCTTGCTAGCTTTTTTAAAAAATTATTTTTATTTTTATTTTTCGGCAAGATTGACCTTGAATCATGATCCTCCTGATCGCCATCTACTACCATTGTATTGTAGGCATGAGCCACCACATGCACTTAGAAAAAAAAAAGTTTGGCTTTAAAACAAAATATTTTTATTGTAAAGATACTGTGCAGAGGGGATACAGTTACATTAGTAAGGTTGAATACATTTCCTATGGAACATTGTTACCACCTCCTTCGTTTTTCTCCCACCATCCCTTGCTACACCACCTCCTTCCTCCCTGCCCCTCCCCAAGTTGTAAAGCTCATTTTCAACATAGTGTCTTGTACATATTTATCCTTATTTCAGCATTTTGTTATTTCCCTTCCCCTCCCCAAATGAGAAAAATGTATATATAAGATGCAGGACACAGGAATCAAATACACTGAAAACAGGGGTTATACCGTGGGGGAAGAAGATACAAAAGAAACAAAAAAAAATCATGTAGTACATTATAAGTACATTAAAAACAACAACAAAGAAAAAACCATTTGTGTCCCTCTCTTGGGGTTCATTTCGCTCAGCATCATCTTATGTGGTCATATGTACATAGCTTTTGAACTTTTCTGCTTATCCTAGACATACACTACTTATTGCAAATAAGGGAAACCATGGGACCTATGTTTCTTTAGGCCTGGCTTACTTCACTTAATATAATTCTTTCTAAGTCTTCCATTTCCTAACAGATAGGGCAGTGTCATTCTTTCTGATGGAGGCATATAATTCCATTGTATATTTATACCACCACAGTTTCTTGATCCATTCATCTACTGAGGGGCATCTGGGTTGGTTCCATATCTTAGCTATAGTGGATAATGCTGTGATGAACAGAGTTGTGCTAGCAGCTTTAGTATGGCCTTGTTTGTTCTTTTGGATAAATGCTTAAAAGTGGGATTGTTGGGCCATAGAGGAGCTCTATATGGAGTCTTTTGAGGAACCTCCATACTGCTTTCCAAAGTGGTTGAACAAGTTTACACTCTCACCACCAATGCAGTAGGGCTCCCTTCTGGCCACATCCCCTCCAGCATCTGTTGTTATTAGATTTCTTGATTATACCCATTCTAACTGGGGTGAGGTGGAATCTCAATGTTGTAATGATTTACATTTCTTTTATAGCTAGAGAAGTTGAGCATTTCTTCATGTGTCTATTGGCCATTTTAGTTCCTCTTCAGAGAAATTTTTAGTCTTATAAGTTTTCCTCATGTCTGGAGAAGTGTGGGTTTTTGCACTGTTTTGTGTACGTGATTTTTGGTTTTATTTATTTATTTATTTTTGGTCAGTCCTGGGGCTTAAACTCTGGGCCTGGGTGCTGTCCTTGAGCCCTTTAGCTCAAAGCTAGTACTCTACCACTTGAGCCACAGTACCACTTCTGGCTTTTTCTGAGTAGTGTATTGGAGGTAAGAGTTTCACAGACTTTCCTGCCCAGGCTGGTTTTGAACTGCAATCCAAAGACCTCAGCCCCCTGACTATCTAAGGTATCATGCCTGAGCCACTGGCACCTGGCTTTGGCTTTTACTACTTTTTGGATTGAGTCTCATTACCTGTCTGTAATACACTGGAATGAGTGCTATTTTTTTTTCTGCTCCTGGGGCTTGAACTCTTGGGCGTGGGCCCAGTACCTGAGGTTCTTTTGCTCAAGAGTAGCTCTCTACCACTTGAGCCTCTGTACCATTTCTGGCTTTTTCTGAGTAGTTTATTGGAGATAGGAGTTTCAAAGACTTTCCTGCCTGGGCTGGCTTTAAACCACAATACTCAGATCTAGGTCTTTTGAATAGCCAGGATTACAAGTGTAAGGCCCTGGCGCACAGCTGAATCTCCCTATTTTAAGCCTCATATTGTAGCTTAGACAGCAGGTGTATGCCACAAGGGCCAACATCTCTGAATTTTCTGCAGATGCTGGCCTGGAACTCTGATCCTCACAATCTGAAGCCTCCCAAGTATTAGGATTATAGGAGTGAGCTACCAGTGCCTTAGATTCAAGGTCTGATATAACTGTTTATAGAGTCCTGCTTGATGCCTTACCTAGGACAGTATTTCAGTGACAACTGTTCTTTTCTCCCACTTCTGCACAATAAAGGAGAGGTTGTAATAAAACTCAAGTTTCCCTCCCCCTCACTAAGTAGGTTGAAACCAACTGCTTTTTTTTGGCAGACTTGTATATTCAGAATAAAGTGAGACTTCTGACGGAATGCCTGGAAAGGAAAATACCATCTCTAGGAAATTTTCAGGGATGTTCCCAGTGGCAGTTTAGGCTGTGATCAGATTCTAGAAAAATTGAGATTAAATCTCAAACTTTCTATCACAAAGTAGAATGATGTTTTCATTCATTCAGTACAGTGTTTAAGATCACTACAAATTGCTAGAAATTTTCTCAAGAAATACCAAAGCCACTTAGGCTCAAAGCTTTTACTTTCTAACAAATAGCTACATGAAAGGGGATGCTAGTGAATGAGAATGCTAGCTAGTACTTTGGAAAATTGAGAGGACCTAATAATTAGATTTAGATGACTTTGGAGAAAGGTGCAAAGAGGAAGATGAGAATGTTGCACGAGAGAAAGAAGAATGTCGAATGTTGAATGGAGTGACAGAAAAGCACTCCTGTGTTGCAGTTCATGTGCAGGAGGTCAGGATTGAACCAAAAGTTCACCTCTAGCTGGGTTCTGGTGGCTCACATCTGAAATTTTAGCTACTCAGGAGGATGAGCTCTGAGGACCTGGTTCAAAGCCAGCATTGGCAGGAGAGTGAGACATCTCTAAGTAACCGTCAGAAAACCAAGTGGCACTGTGGCTCTAAGTAGTGGAGTTCTAGCCTTGTATGAACAAACAGTGTTAGGGAGATTCAAGAAGGAGAGAAGTAATGGAAGAGAGAGGAGAGGAAGATGAGGGGAAGGGGAAGTAGAGGAAGAGAAGGTATAGGTTAGAAGAGGAGGGAAGAGAGATGATGGGAGGAAAGGAGGAAAAAGGGGAGAGAATGAAGTGAAAGAATAAGAATAAGAGAATAAGAAAAATTGCACAGGCATCAAGCCCAAGCTCCAGCATGCGCGCACGCACACACACACACACACACACACACACACACACACACACACACACACACACACACACACACACACAAAGGGAAAAAAACTGATAGTGAAATCAACAGTACTTCCCTCCAACCCATCCTCTTCACTGAACACTGGTCCATATGGAATTCAGGATTCCTTAGCTCCCTTCATAACCTGGATCCCATCATTTCTCCTTTAGTATTACTGTGTACCCTTGTCATTCACCATGTACCCATCTTGGCCCTCTTTTGGCCCTCATTGCTTCTCTCACTAGAATCCCATCCATTTTTTGAAGGAATCACTGCTACTCAAATATCCCTGAGCTGGACCAATGAAGCCCCAGCCTTCCATCTGCTGAAAATCTCATCAGTCTGCTCTGCAGGCTCAGCCTCCTATTCCCAGTGTACACATAGCAAAGGCCACGTCTACCCAACTCCTCCCCATCACACGCTTGTCACCTAAAGGCAGCATCAGCCTCCTCATAGCCTCTCTGTGCAAAGATAATGACCTGGCTGAACCAACACAAATATCACAGTGGTGAAGGCTCATATCTAATCTTCCTGAATTTCTGTTCATGTGGGAATAGTCAGTCCAGGCAGGATGTAGCTACAGGCAGAGTTCATCCAGTCCCATCCATCCACAAGTACCACTATATCTCCCATGTCTTCTCAGGTCTCCTGTTCCTTCATATATTTCACCATGTTTAGCTGAAACAAAGTCGGTAAATTTTAATGTATACACTTTGTGATTCAAAAAATGGACTCTTGGTGTTCAGAATGATTGATTATTGAACATCAGCTCCCCCAGCACACTGATTCACCAAGCAGAAAATTAGGGTCTACTCTTCCATGAGGCCAATAGACTTCTCCTGGAACTGCCAAGGGAAAGCACCATGCCCAAAGCCTGGTGCTCTGGGGAAGGGGTGTCAGCTGGTGGCCTCTCTGGGGACTCACTGGGTCTCTACCAAGATAAGCTAACACTCAGTGCTGACCCTCCCTCAATTCGTCTACCAGCCCATCACCCCCTTTCTCCCACAACCATTTATAAGGTGTCCCTCACACAGCTGTGCCTCACATAAGTACACAAATCCCTTTCATAACAACGCAGAAACCAAGCTATGTCCCAACAGACTAACAAAGTCAAATGCACTGCCTAATGCTGGAGGCTCTGCCTGTCATCCTAACTATCCCAGCAGCCTGTCTGGAAACACTCCATCTTCACTTAACTAGAAAAATTCAGGCCTGGAGCTATCATGTAGTGGTAGTGTAATAATCAACATGGCCAAAGGCATCCTCCTCCCCCCACATGCTGAGCTCAATGTTCCCCTGTGCCTAGCTGTAGGAGGGGGGTCAAGAAGGGATGGGACAATGCACTTCCTGGGTGCAGGGCATGAGTGGAGGTTGAAACTGTTATAGCTGTTGGAGTGGGGGAGGGGCCCAGTTTATATATATGCTGTCTGTTCTGAGGAGCAGGGGCTGGGGAAAGATAGAAATAGGCTCCAACCAGAGTAGAGCAGAGCAGAGCAGGGCTGCCCTGTGAAGAGGCCTGAGGCCTGAGGATAGGCCACTGGAGAGGCATGCAGAGGAGGAGGAAGGAAGCAAGAGGAAAAGCCTTCCCCTTTGGAGGTTTGCAGACTATTTGGAGGTTTGCAAGTCTGGAGGTGTGACTCAAGTGATAGTGAACCAGTCATGACCATGCAAGCTGAAAAAGAGAAAGTGTGAGAGAAGGAGGGAAAACCAGAGAGAGTCAGAGTCAGATTCAAGAGCAGGAAGAGAAGGAGAGAGAATGGAAGTGTGCATGAAGGGAACAAGAAGTGGGATAGGGGAAGTAGAATAGGAGAAGTTATGGGGAGAAAGAAAAGGGAAGAAGATGGTACAGGAGGGAATGAGGGGAAAAGGTAGAGAGGAAGGAGAAAGAAAAGGAAATTAAGAAAAAAAGCACTGATGTCAAGCCCCCCAGTACCAGCACAAGCATACACACAAAAAGAAAAAGGGGAAAAAAGCATGGAGGAATCATGTAAAACAACAGTACTTCCCTTCACCCACCCTCTTCACTGAACACTGGTCCATGTGGAATTCAGGATTCCTCAGCTCCCTTCCTAACCTGGCTCCTGTCATTTCTCATTTAGATTTAGTGGGCATCCTGTCATTTACCAGGTACCCATCTTTGTCCTCTTGTGGCCCTCAGTGCTTCTCTTACTAGAATCCCATTTCATTCTGTTTGCTGAGCTCTGCTCCCCAAATAGCACTGACCTGGACTCCTCATCCACCAGGAGCCCCAAGCCCATCTCTTGCTGCAAATCTCAAGTCTTCTCTGCAGGCTCAGCCTCCTGATCCCAGTGCACACATAGCAAAGGCCTAAGTCCTCCATTACACACTTGTCACTAATGGCAGCATCAGCCCTCAGCAACTGCCTCTGTGTGCAGATCTAATGTCCCTGGCTGAATCAACACTAATAACCCATGGATGGATGATCACATCCAAACTTTCCCAACTTCTGCTCATGTCCAGATGCAGTCATCCCAGGCAGGGTCCATCCTATATCTTCATGCTTTCTTAGGCTTCTTGCTCCTTCACAGATTTCTCCACCTCTAGAGAGAGGGAGGAAAAGTATTTTAATTCATACATTTCTGTGATTCAAAAATGAGTTCTGGATGTTCAGAATGCTGCTCATCAGCACTCTGATACCCCAAGAACAAAAACAGGGCTCTGCTATTCTTCCATGAGGCTTAGAGCCTTCTCATGGGAACTGAAGGGGAGAGGAAGCACCATGCCCAAAGTCTGGGGAAGGAGGTGTTAGCTGGGTATTCTGGGAACTCACAGAATCTCTACCCAGATATGACATCATTCAGTGTTCACACCCTTCAATTGTGCATGTACTTCTCACCCGGTGCATTTGGCACAGCAGCCTACTGCACCTGTCCTTCCCTCAACCATTTTCAAGGTGTTCCTCACACACCTGTCCCTCAGATAACTACACATCAGAGAAGCCATCCTGTGCTACACCAGTTTAACAAGATCAAAAGCATTGTTGATGGTGGTGGATCATGCCTGAAAGCTTAACTCTTCTAGAAACTAACACCCCGAAGATCACAGTTAAAGCCAACCTGAGCAGACTTCATCTTCAATTAACTAGAAAAATCCTGGCTTGGAGGTGTGACTCAAGTGGTACAGCATCCGTTATGAACATGCAAACTCTAAGAGAAAGTTCTAGAGAGGCAGGAGAGAAAAAGCAGTCTCATGAGGACAGAGGAAGGTAGAAGGGAAGAGAAGAGGAAGAGAAGTGGAAAGAGAAGAGGGAAAGAGGAAGAAGAGGAGGAGATGAATGGTC
The DNA here is from genome assembly GCF_024711535.1 of Dipodomys merriami. Lineage (NCBI taxonomy): Eukaryota > Metazoa > Chordata > Mammalia > Rodentia > Heteromyidae > Dipodomys > Dipodomys merriami. The sequence goes on along the minus strand of NW_027202844.1, from coordinate 129,613 downwards.
TGGAGGGAAGTTAGCTGGAAAAGGGGAGAGAGGAAATGGGGAGAAAGAAGAGAGTGTCTGAGTGTCACAAGTATCAATTGACCTACTGCTCCACATGCTTAAGTGGGACCATTAATAGATGTTTTGCCAGCTGCCAGTGGCTCACACTAGCAATCTTACCTACTCAGGAGACTAAGGTCTGAAGATTGTAGTTAAAAGCCAGCCAAGGCTAGAAAGTAAATGAGATTCTTATCTCCAATTAACTACCAAAAAGCTGGAAATGGTGCTGTGGCTCAAGTGGTAGAATGCTAGCCTTGAGCAAAGCAGCTCAGGGGCAGCACTCAGGCACTCACATCTCAGAAGCAGCACATACATACACACACACACACACACACACACACACATACACACACACACACACACACACACACACACACACACACACATACACACACACACACACACACAAAGATAGATGCTTCACATTTTCCTGGCCATGTTCTTTTTTCTTATGCTTCTTTTGGTGAAGATTTTGTCATCTTGATGTCAATTAATAACTATGCTGTCTTGGGCTTATCGTCCTCAACTTCATATTCATTGCCTTGTAGAATGAAGACATTTCTTGGCAAAATTCTTGCAGTGGGTGAATCCACTAAGAGTAGTCAATGTACATGTATGAAAATATAACCAGGAAAATTGAGGGCATGGGGTTGGGAGAGATGGAGAACTATCTAAGTGGTGACAATGATCAAGATGTACTGTACTCACAAAGTGACATGTTAAATTAGAACTCATTTGTACAAGTACATAGGTATAATTTTTTAAGTAGAAAAACAATGAAACCAGTGCATCAGTGCAATCCATACCTCTTAGGTCTAGATTGTGCATAGCTGCCTCTTTTAAAGAATATAGGACAGAGAAGAGTAGAACAAATCATTTCCAGAATAAAAGTGATCAACTCTACTCCGAAGTTAACATCAATAGTGATGTTGACAGACACCCTCGATTTCATGCACTGAGAACACATTTTCCCCCAATCCCCCAATCCTGGGTTTGAACTCAAGGCCTGGCTTCTGTCCCTGAGCTTTCTCCTCTCCACCCCTCCTTCCCCCACACACAATGCTAGTGCTCTAACACTTGAGCCATAGCTCCAATTCTGGCTCTTTTTGGTTAAATGGAGATGAGTCTCATGGATTTTCCCAGCTCAGGCTGGCTTAGAATCATAATCCTCAGATCTCAAGCTTGTATTACCGCTGTGAGCTACCAGTGCCCAGCGTGAGAACATACTTTTTCTCTGTAATTCTCCTCCCTGAAACCTCATAGCCACAATCTTAGGAGAAAAGATTCAGAGAGCTCCCAACTGAAGAATATTCTACAGAATGCCCTGTCCAATACTCCTAAAAAGGGAGAAATACCATCTCTTTCCCTTTGGTGATTATTATATGACAATAATAATAGCTATTATTATAATGCTCACAATATGTATTCCCATCCCCATTGCTATCAGGCTTGTTTGTATAACTTACTTTTTTTTTATTGTAAAGATACTATACAGAGGGTTACAGTTACATGAGTGAGGTAATGAGTACACTTCCTCTTGAACATTGTTACCCCCTCCATTGTTTTCCCCCTACCATCCCCTCCCTCCCTCCCTTCCCCGAGGTTCTTTTTTTTTTTTTTTTTGATTGTGATTAAGTGATTACATAATTTCCGGAAATTCATAGTATTGTGGAATAATGATGCTCATTTAAAGTCACAAGTTCATTCTAACTTTCCTGGAGCAAATTGTCTATCACAGTCTGTAATATATAACGGTGCTCACATTATAACTTACTTTTTGACAAATGACATATGAGAAGTGATGACCTGTCTTTTCTGAGTTTTAGTCATGTGGTTTTCACACTGTTTTCTTCCCTTGGGAACCTCCAGCAGTCAGTCTGAATCCCAGAATGGACACCATGCTGAGTGGAAGTGGACATGGATTAGGCTTGTAGCATGATAGAGTAATGAAAGTTGTAAGCTATTGGGTCATTGGGGTTGGTTTGCCACAGTATAATTAAGCTCACATTGAGGTCCCAAATCTAGGTAATCTAGGCCTTTCTCTCTCCATTCCCTCCTGTCCCCTTCTCATTTTTCCTGAATATTCCCTCTTCTACCAGCTTCTCCTCAGGTGACACAAAGTCCTGAGTCTCCTTATCCTAGAAACTGTTTTTAGGCTTAATCATTGTGGATTCCTTTCTTACATTTTCTCTTAGCTGTTTCTTCACTTTTGTCTTTCTGGAGTTTTCAGCCAGAAGCTCTCAAGTGTGATGGAGCCTCAGATAAAATCCCTCTGCCACATCTGCCTTGCTTGCTTTCACTCTTCTCATGTTGGCATACTATAAAACCAGAATAAGATGAAGCTCCAGAAACCCTTTGGATAGAAAAAGAAACCACCGCATGGGAGTGAGGGGTGTGTTAGAAGAGATTGGGAGCTGAACACAGGCAGGAAGGCACATAGCTTCAGCCTCAGCTGTCTTCTGAATCATTGCCCAGGTACCAGCTGTAATTCTTTGCTCCAAAGTCAGTGTGGTGAATTCTGCCATTCTTATTGACTCATCCACATTCACAGACCTAGTTAGGCATCCAAAATGACTTAAAATATAGACTCCCCAAATCATAGAAATCTGTATCAGAGAAAATGGGCAGAAAGAACTTCAGTTAATCAGGTTCAATTCATTTTTACATGCTTATAATTTAACTGAGAGAAAAATATCAAATTCACTCAGCCTTCACAAAATCAAAATATCAAAGCAACTACTTCTTATAGGAAGTAAATATTCACATCATAAATCAGAATTTCTGAAGGGGTGGTGTTCTCAGAAAGTAAGGAATTAGGGCTCAGGACACATTTCAGACACATTTCACATCAGCATCAAGATTAAATTCATTAGCACAGGCTGCAAAAGTTGCTTACTCTCAGCAGGTAAGAACCTATAATTTTTTTTCTGGCCCTTAGTAAAAAAAGATGGAAGAGTTTGATTTCCTTTCTCAATTTCAATCTTCAAAGTCACATTGTCTTCTAAGGAAGTCATTTATCTCACTCACCTGAAAATACAGAATATGTCTTCAAAGGAAGGTCTTCTGGGCATCTGGAAGCAAAATAGGAGGAGTGAAACAGGCTGCAAGATACTTGCTTGTTCAGGAATAGAATGTTTGTCTTCTTCCACAGCCAAGCTAGTTTTGAGGGCTTGTCCTTTCCACAAGCCAGGTGGGATGGTGGTTAGGTAGGACGGGAGAAATGTCATAGAGTTTCAGAAAAAGGCAAAAGAAAGGTGCATGGCTTTTTTTCTCAGATCAGAACCTTTAAATAGGATATGGTTTTTCTCTTTACATAACACTTAATTATACAGTAGTCCCCTTCACTGTAATTTCCCCTTCTGTAGTTAGTTACCTGTGATTAACTGTGATCTGAAAAGATTAAATGGAAAACTCTCATATTTTGGAAGAGACCACATTCACATAATACCTTTTTTGTTTTTTATTTTTGGTTTTTTGGATGTAAGGTCTCACTGTATATCTCTCTCATTATCTTCCTGCCTTAGCTTCTGTTTCCTAGGATTACAGGTGTGCACTTCCACACCCATTTCACATTACATTTTTACAGCATATTGTTACAATTCTTCTATTTTATTAGTTACTGTTATTATTGTCTTACTGAACCTAATTTATAACTTAAGCTTTATTGTAGCTATAATTGTCTGGGAAAAACATAGTATATATGATCATCTTGGTATTAATATGGTTGATTCCAGAACTGATTGAGCATACTAAAATCAGGATAGGATCCAATCCCATATAGAAAATAGCATTTTCATACAAAATAAGTTACACTTTAAATCGCATCAAGGTTATATCTATTACCAATATACATGTAAAGGTATGTAAATAGTTGCTATATTGTCTGTTTAGGGAACAACAAATTTTTCCTATTTTAAATTTCTGGTTGGTTGAACTCCTAGATGTGGAAATTCTGGATACCTACGATTAACTGTATAAAGTACTTCACTGATTTCACGTACTCATTTGGAATGCATCTCCAGAGGCTAATCTGGAACTACTATAAACATCAAAAAGACAGAAACTTGACCTTCTTATTTTGCCATAATTACTCACTAAATAAAATATGGATAAATTTGATTCTGTACCTTCTCCTCCTCTTCCTGCTCCTCTTCCTCCTCCTCCTCCTCCTTCTCCTCCTCCTCCTCCTCCCTCCTCCTCCTCCTTCTTATACTTCTTCCTTTTTTCAGTGCTGAGGGCCTTGCACATGCTAGGCTTGTTCTCCACCACAGTTCTACATCCCAACCCTCTAGAGCTTCTCAAAAGCCTAAGATGTTGACTTGGGTTTCCTGAGAGAAATTCATGTTTAATTCCTTGTTTCTTTCAAGGTTATCAAATGAATAACTTTAAATTTGTAAGATGTTATTATAGTAAATATGAAATAATATTTTTATGTTACTAGGTGGCACCCAGTTTCCTTTTAGATAGAAAATATGTGGCTGGCTTCCAACCAAAATCTTTACATCTCAGCTTCCTGAGTACCTAGGATTGCAGGCATCAGTCACCTCTCCTGGCTGAGACAAATAATTTTGGTAAGGAAAATCACTATGATATGGAATATGAGGCATGAAGAATGTGGACTAAACAGGAATATTTTGAAAGCTTGAATAAAACTGAAGTTATGACAAATTTGCAGTCTTCAGTGATGAAAAAAATGAAAAAGAAGTTACAGAAGCAGAGAATTGGAAACTAAAAATAAGTTAGTGAATAATTCCTTGTTAGCAGAAGTACTGATGATTTCTTTTTAGAAAAATGCCATTTGATATAGTGGTACATGCCTATAATTCTAACTACTTGTGAGGTAGACATTGGATTTTGCTGTTGGTATGGTAAAAATATAATACTGAAGTGCCAATCTCTAAAACAAACTGGTGCCACATGTTGATAAGAGAGGGAGAAGTTGGAGGACCATGGTTTGAGGCAGTTAAGATAAGACTATCTGAAAAGCAAACTAAAGCTCAACAAAGTGCTAGGGATTTGGATCAAGAGCAATTATCCAGCCAGTTTGAGGCCCTGAATTCCATCCCTTCTACTGAGAAAGTAAAGACAAGAAAAAGGAAAAAGATTCTTGATACAATTTTCAAGGTATTTTCTATGCAATTTTCTGCTATAATTTCCTTCTTCTATTGCCTTAAAAGTTTTGAGAAGTCATTTACACAAATGACTACCATCATTTGCGGAAATCAAGGGAAAGTCTTTGCAACCAGTTTTGTAAGACAGAACAACTCTGTAAAACTGAGTTCAATGAGATTAATATGAGAGGTAATGGTTTCATGAAAATGCACTTAATAACTACATGTCAGAAGGTGAGGAGCTCATAAAGAGGATGTACTTCTTAAAAGAACAGGAGGGTTGCGTTGATTTCATTTCAATTTATTTTTATTTTTATTTTTTGGGTCCGGTCGTGGGGCCTGAACTCTGGCCCTGGGCGTTGTACCTCAGTTCTTCAGCTCAAGGCTAGCGCTTTACCACTTCAGCCACAGCTCCATTCCCTCTTTTTCTTTCCGTTTATGTGGTGCTGAGGAATTGAACCCAGGACCTCAGGCATGCAAGTCAAGCGCTCTACCACTGAGCCACCTTCCAGGCCCTCAATTTTTAAAATTAGGGTAAATTTGGTTGGTACTTTAACACCTTTAAGCAAGGTGTTAAGACAATAAAATTATTGTTGAGATTTTTATAAAAAATATAACGCAATTGTTACATAGATTTTTTTTTATAAAAAATATTCAACAATTGTTGGATAAATCCCAACAATGTAAATGTGTTCTGTATCATCTGATGGTGTTACATATCTCATCATCTAAGGTTGGGAGAATGTTATCTTAATTTTCAGAATACAGAAATGGAGGCAAGAAGAGAAGTGGTGTATTTCTGAAGGCTGAAGTATAAATTACAATTAAGACTGAGTAGAAACCAGAATCCATGGCTCAAATTCAATTGATTATTTGCAAACCCTGGGACTATACTAATATCTAAAACTCTTCTGCTAGCTGGGTGACATTGGACATGTTTCTTAGAGTTGTCATGTGTTGCTTTTTTTCTGTAAAAAGCTAAAAATATTGGTGTTTTCTAGAATTAAAGATTATGCCTTTTGTAAAGTGTTATGCTCAGAACATGAAACAAGAATTCCATGAACTCTGAAGTTCTTTGTGCAGTTTGTCTTAAAATTATTATTTGAAGAATCAAGATAGTGAAATTATTCACATTCCTTTCATTCCAGAAAGCATTATCTGAACACATTTGAGAAGAATTTCTACAACAGTTTTGTAATGTATGGGCTTTTGATGTACTTATTTGCCTTCTCTCTGTATCTTCTTAACGGGGTTATTATTGTCTTATTCATGAGTTTAAGAGTTCTTTATATATTATGAATAAAATCTATTTGTCAAGAACTTTATATTTTGCTTCATTAGCAAAAATGCCTGCTATGTGGTTGAACAGAAATGGATGACATCTTTGCCTGATTTCTGAGCAACTGGGAATTCTTTCATTCTAATGCAGTAGCTATATCAGGTCAAGAAAGTTCCCATATAGGGGTTGGGAAGGTGGCTCAGTGTTAGAGTGCTTGCCTTGCATGCATGAGGCCCTGGGTTTTATTCCTCAGCACCATATAAGCAGAAAAAAGCCAGAAGTGGCACTGTGTCTCAAGTGGTAGAGCGCTAGCCTTGAGCTGAAGAGCTGAGGGACAGCGCTCAGGCCCAGAGTTCAGGTCCACAACCAGACCCTCCTCTACCCCCCCCCAAAAAAAGAAAGTTCCCATATAATAAGTTTGACAAATTTTTACCATCCTGCTATTTTGAACAGGACAGAATTATTTTAGGGTCACAAGTAGGGAATTCCCCTGTGACCTGTCTCCTGTACAGGCATGGAACCCCAATTTGCAAACTGCTGATTATACTGGAAACAAATTTTTGCTTGTTAGGACTGTCAGATTTTTGGCGTATGTGCTCAGGATGTTTTTCCAGAAAACATAAATCCACACATAGAAATTAGATAGTCACAGCTGTTTGAATTGGCAATAGTAATAATATTTTTTATTCTTGATGTGCCATATCTCTATATAAAACAGAATGAAAAACACAGTTTGTAACAGAATAAACATGAGTATATCACCTAGAATCTGGATATGGTTAGTAAACTCTAGGAGATTTTCTCATAGCTTTCAGACTTTTCATAAACATAAATAATAGAAAGCAAGTGAGATGGTTTATACCTATAATCCTAGATACTCTGAAAATGGACCTGTGGATAGTGGGAGTTCAAGGTCAAGCTGGAAAACATACAAGAGACCTCCATCTCAATCAAGAAAAGCTGGGTGTGCCAATGTGTGGCTAGTCATCCTACTGGACATCCAACTAGGAAGTTCACTATCCAGGTAGCCTAGGAATAAACAAATGCAAGACTCTATCTCAAAAACAACCAAAGCATGCTGGATGTGGCATGATTCAAGAGGTAAGGTGTTTGCCTGGCAAATGCAAGGCTCTGAATTGAAACCCAAGACCCTACCAAAAAATTAAAAGTAAATAATATGAAATAATTCTCTAGATAACTACACACTTAGTTTAATTATCTTATGTATTCTCCAAATAATCTTATAGTGAAGGCAGAGAATTGAATAAGCCAGATCAATATAATACTCCAAAATCACAGAGTGGCCCAGAGGTCAGCTTTAAGATCATTCAATGTCTGGATCTTCCTGTTCTTAGATACACAATGTTATGTGGGGGGGGGGGGAAACGAATGTATAAGGACAATGCATTTATTTACACCCTTCATCCAGTTTCACTTATTGAAATCCTATCTCAAATGTAATGTTATAGAAGTGGTCCTTTGTGTGTAAGTGGATGGTAATTAAGTCACGGAGGCAAGCCTTCATGAATGGGATTTAAATAAACAAAACCAAATAGATTTCACTCCTGATCTTTAATACAGAGCATCACTCAGAAAAAAAATCCTGACTATGCTGGCATTTCAATCTTGTATCACCAGGCTCCAGAATGTAGAAATAAATTTAGTATTTATAACCAATACAGTGTCTGGTAATTTGCCATCATAGGTCAAAAGGATGAACAGTAAGCCAGCTGAAAAGGACTGTTGTGGTTTCTCTATGTTTTATTCTTCCATCTTTCCAGAGTCCCTGTGATGTTGAAAAATGTGAAGGCTCCATAGGGAAAAGTTTTAAAACTTCCTCTTGTCCAACTCTGACTTCAAAACTTTTGGAATGTAAAGAATGACATCAAGTACTCAAGAGACCTAAGACAAGACAGTTGATCCTCGTCTGCTTTGCTCTTCAGCACCTGGTGAAAATTTACACTATATAAACAGGTCAACTAAAGGTAGTTATAATAAATTTTAAAATGCATAGCCAGAAAACACTTTATGAACACTCTCTCACTATAGTCTCATTGGCTCCCATGTCCAAAATAGGAAACTAAGGCTGAAAGAGAGGTAGGTAATTTACCCAAGTTTGCAAAATTGGTATATTTGTACATTTAAATGCAGCCTAAACTATATCCATACTTAGGCTGACATACCATGTGCATTTATTTTTCTGCAGAAATAAAAGGCTCACGAACTTTTTTCCATGTTCTACACTCATATGTGCTACCATGATATCTCTATCCTTGTTGCCGCCAAGTCATATCAGCTGAAGTTGATACATCTGTACCCACTCAAATACAAATGGCTGAGACTTGGGCAACTGTACTTTTAAATCTCCCATGCAGTAATAATGTGTAAATAACAGTATGAAATCCTGAGCTAGAGAATAAAACTTCTATGATGGTGCTAGATCCACCTCACATATCTTTGTCTCTTTCTTCCTTCCTTTTTAGTGCTGGGGATTGAACCCAGGGCCTTGTGCATATTAAGCAAGTGCAACAACACTAAGCTACATGGCCATTTCCATCTCTCCAATTTGATTCACTGCTACCCTGTTCCTGGTACTTTGCATTCCTTGGTCATAATATTTGGAGATTAGTAAACTTAGGTTCTATTTTACCATGCATATCACTCTATTATTACATTTATAATAACAACTCACTTAAATAATTGTTCTCTTCTTCAGACTATTGGTAGACTATTGTTCAATCTTATTTTTTATATAACCAGGAATAGAATTTTTTTGTCTTGTTTTCCTCTTTTTGACTTGGTAAAATTTTCCTGATTTTGAAGAACTATTTATTCTCCATGAATATTGTCTCAGGACATTTCTGCATAATGTCTATAATAAAATTAAGAGATTTCCAGCCAAAGAAGACAACTCAGCATTCTAGAGGTTAATGACTGTACTCTGGATTCCTGTGCGTTGGGCACTGCATTTGGCATCTCTGTTTTACAACAATGGACAATCTATATTGAAAGTTGCTTCTTTTTGTTTCCTATTTTGATCCATATGAAGTATTTAAGGTGTATAGCAAGTTAATTGTGGAAGTATGAGCTGGTAATCTTTTTAAAAATATTATTTATTGTAAAGATACTGTATAGAGTTGTTACAGATACATGAGTAAGGTAATGAGTGCATTTCCTATTGAGCATTGTTACCCTTCCTTTGTTTTCCCTCTATATTCCCTCCTCCCTACTTCCCCAACTCCTCCTTCCCCCTACTCCCGAAGTTGTAAAATTCGTTTTCAATGTCTTGTACATTCCATTGTTACAATAGTCAACCTGAATCCTTGTTTCAGCATTTTTTTTATTTCCCTGCCCCTTCCCAAATTAGAAAAATGTATATACAAGATGCAGGGCACTGGAACGAGGGTTATATGAACTGGTAATCTTTAGCCTTCAAATCTTAAAATGAGAATAAGCAATGCATGATGAAATTTGTTCATGAGGATACTCTCAACCTCCTGATTGATGCTCTGATTCTACCATTAAAGTATAATCTTGTTAGAATCAAGTTTTGATCCAGGTTAAAATGCAAATACCCGTGGAAATGATGACATTAAGTTGGTATTAGTTAATTATGCCTTCCTATTAATGAAATAACTTAGAAAAGGTTTTTACAAAAACTGGATGATAGCAAGAGGGATTTTAGAAAAGGCTTTATAGTGGGTAATGTATATAAAATTGTACAAAACTGGAACTGCATGATAGGAAAAGAATAAATTCACAGGGAGGTGTAACTTACTTTTCTAGATGAGCCAAGTTAAGATGAATTATTATGTAAGAAGAAAGTTTGTATTTGGTTCTTTCTGACAACTAGCAGATACTTATTTATAAAAAATAAATACTAGAATGAAAAATTCAAAAGAACTTTGATGATGCATTTAATATTTTGGGGACACAAAAGATTTTTAGTGTAGAGACAATTCAATAAATTATGGTATTTATAAGCACTGGACTCCCATGTAATCATTATAAATGATGTTCTTAGAACAGTGCAATTTCTTAGGATGTTATTAGATAGGAAATATATGCATGATATGATGCCATGAAAAGTCAATTTATAAAGTAGGCTCACACCTATAATCCTACCTACTCATAAGGGTGAGATTTGAGGATCATGATTCAAAGCCAGCCCCCACAGGAAAATCCATTTAACCACCAAAATGCCAGAAGTGGAGCTGTGGCTAGCCTTGAGAGAAAAAAAAAGCTGAGAACAATGTGCAGGCCCTGAATTCAAGCTCCAATTTGGCAATAAACAAATGAATAGTCAAACAAATATATGACCTCAAAGTTGTAGGAAAATATGTATATGCATATATGCATGGCAGAAAGGTCTAACCGTGTGTTCCAATGTTCACCTTGTGGAAGTCCAAAATGGGATCAACATAAACATTTACTTAAAGAAAATCAAGAGTGACAATATATTGGAAATGATCTGTACAACTTGTGGGGCATTGAGAGAGGGAGGGAAAGAGGAAAAAATGAGGGAGTTGGTAATAAGTTAGACAAGAAAGTAATCACTACCTTATTATGTAACTCTGTACATCACCTTGACAATAAAATTAAAACAAAAAAACTAAAAAAGAAAACTAAAAGCTTTTACTTATTGTATTTAAAACTATATTTTAAAAGAATTATAGGCATGTTTAAAAGTTCTAATGCATTGCCCCACTCTACTGGACTGGAATATGGGGAGAATTATTTACACGAGTCCATGAGTAAGAGCCCCAATAAGAATTCTACAAAGAAATGTCAACATGACCAAAGGATCCTACTCATAATACCTTGCTTCTACAGCAAATCACACAACCCCCCAATCCACATAATTTGATCATTTAAAGGGAAATGATGAACCTATTTCTCCATTTGTAGAAATACATACCTGTGACAAGGATGGAAAAGAGCCATAGTGAATGATACACAATTTTGAGGAAGAGTCCATAGATAGATGTGTCCCACACATTTCCAACCCTCAGTCTAGGAAAGTCAGTCATTCTTGTCATACTAATAAAACCACAAAAATGCTAACTGTGGGATTCAAAAAGATTGCATGAGAACATGTGTTCATTGTGACAGCACAGCAACTTCAGCACAAATTACTATGTCTCTCTTTCCTTGCCTTATTCCCACCTCATTCTTCAATTCTGAAGGTGAGATTCTGGGGAGCCACTTCTCTTTGCTCCAATAATTAATGAAAGGACACAGGTTATTGGAGATAAAATTTCTACACACATAGTTCTTGCATTCTCATTCTTTATTAAGCTTACTGAGTACTAATGGGATTCTAAAACACAAGAAAGTCTTAATTTTTCCACTAATTTTTAAAATGCCTCCTGTAAGAAGAATCAAAATTAATGAAAGAAATAACTCAGAAACAATATAAAGATATCTGTGGTGTATTGATACCAGGAGAAATTGAAATGTCACGTGTAAATACCAAATGACATTTACAAAGCACAAACCATAATTATTCTGTGAGCTAATGTGGTAATTACAGATTTATACTTTCCAAAAAAATCACCATTGAGAATACCACAGCCAATTTCAATCACAGAAACAAGCTGCAAAGAATTGCTGAAATGCTCACCTATTCAGTCCTAAAATTGAGAGGGTTGATTCTGTTGATGTGGATGGTTTGATCCTCTTCCTCCTCACAAATGAATATGCCTATGTAGAACAATTTATAACTATATTTTAACTTTACGGGTGTCTTGCCTTTCTGGTCTGATCTTCAGTCTGAGTACCGCTATTGAGCATATGTAGTTTAGAAACATGGGCCATCCCTTAACAAGCAGAAGCACGCTCTAAAACAGTTCTAACAGAAACTCTGTGATAATGGCAATATTCTATACATGTATTGTCTAACAGACTAGCCACTGGCTACATGTAGCTACTGAATATCAAATGTGAATAGTGTCAGAAATTAATTCTTCCAATTTTAGTTAAGTTAAATGAAATTTTAAACTGAGCTGGACAGCTCAGTTTCCAAATAAGGAAGCTAAAGTTCTCGCAATGATAGTGATAAAATATAATCCAAGCTGGGCAAAGGTGGCTAACACTTGTAATCCTAGTTACTCAGGAGGCTGAGATCTGAGGATCTTGGTTCAAAGCCATCCCAGGCAGGAAAGTCAGTGAGTCTCTTATCTCCAATAAACCACTAGAAAACCAAAAGTAGCTCTGTGGCTCAAGCGGTAGAGTACTCACCTTGAGCTGAAGAGTGCAGGGACAGCGCCCAAGACCAGAGTTCAAGCCCACAACCGACCAAAATATCTATATCTATCTATCTATATATACATATACATATACATGTACATATGTATATATATATATACATATTTATACATATGTACATATATATACATATTTATATATTTATATACACACATATATACACATATATACATATACATACATACATATATATATATATATATATATATATATATATATATATAATCCAAGTGAAGAAGTTTCCATTGGATACTAACTGCATGTCTGTGAATTATCTGAGTTTTTCTGTCTTATAGAATTCAGTCATCACTCACCTAGATTGACCGCTGGGTGGAAAGGGGTGGGGAGAAACACAAGCTACTTGGGATACTGAGAACTGCTCCTTGAAGGTGAGGGTTGTGCATGAATCTTTTCTATATTTAGTAGACAGCGAAGTGTCTAGAATGCTGTAGGTAGAAAAATGTATTTCAAAGTGTAAAACAGGTGCTCTGTTTATCAAAATAGGAGAGAAATCAGACAGATGAATTGTATAAATATACAAGTAATATATAGAAAATTTGCTACATTCTATTCCATGATAGGTTCTGGAATAAACTTTAGTTTTATGTACATACTCTGTAAATATTCACAGGCTAACATACAGAAATGTAATCCTTTATTACTGTTAAAATACATAGAATATCTTCATAAAATATATTTGTGGACCTATTTTTTCCTTAATTTCTTCCACACCTGCATTAAAAATGGCTCTAAGAGAAAAGTTTCTAGATGTGTAAAATATGAACTCCATCTATTTCTTTTGTTGAATTTGTACTCTAGATAAGATTTAAGTCCCTATTTCATCTTAAGGCTTAGGGCTAGAAAAAGAATAAGTAATCTCAACAAATTGTCATGCCTCATTTTTAAGGAGAGCTATATATTTATTAGGAGAAATATGTATGGGTCTTGGTAGCTAGGAACATTCAAGAAACAAAAGAAAAAGAACAATTCCACAGCAGTCTCAAGTATTTGCATATCTTCAAGTGAACACTAGTTGCTCTTTATTCTATAGTATATTTACAAAGATATTTTTACAAGCTATTTCTAAGCTATTGTCATCCTCCAGAGTAAAGTTCAGGCATGCCTATTGCTCATTATATAGATTGCAGTTGCTCAAATTCAGAACCCGTTGTTTATTTAGGTTTCATCTGGCTATCTTTACCTCACTCAGTAGCACTGAGGGCTGGGATATTTACTTCAAATATATAAATACACACATACACATCACTAACTTTCACTATTGCTGTAAAAATTAAGTGCCTTTTGTCTCTGACCCAAGAGTATCACAAATTGTCTAGCATCCATGAAAATGTGACAAGTTCATTATTAACTTGCAAGTAGTTTAAATTTCTAGCTTCATGGAAGTCTAAATACTCATATGAAGAAATATATATACCTAGAGTTTTGGTGTGCTTCTACATTACAAAGCTCTCAATTTTCATCTTTTTTTAAAATAAATTTTTAATTGTAAAAATACTGTACAGAGGGGTTACAGTTACATGAGCAAAGCAATGAATACATTTCCTATCAAGCATTGCAAAGCAACTCATGGGTAGAGTGCTTACCTTGCATGCATGAGGCCCTGGGTTTGATTCCTCAGTACCACATACACAGAAAAGGCCAGAAGTGGCACTGTAGCTCAAGTGGTAGAGCACTAGCCTTGAGCTGAAGAGCTGAGGGACATTGCCCAAGCCCAGAGTTCAGGCCTTATGTCTGGCAATTAAAAAATTATTCTGTATCAATTTTCATATTATTTGCCTTATTTTAGAAATTAGAAGTCACATATTTCAATCAGAACTAACTAAATTTAATGGCTGCAACTTTCGACAGGATGTTTAGGTCCTAATAAGTTGTGGATATGCCCCCAAGGCTTTTTACTAAAAGCCGAGGGAAAGAGATCCAAAAATGGGAGCCGATAGGCAACCAGAGCATTATTATGTAGCTTTAGTTCATTGTTACAAAAACAGGTGTGCAAATCAATATGATGGTTCATAGTTACAGGACCAGAAGACATACTGAAAACTGACATCAGAGAAGGGTCAGTCACTGTAGGAAAACACAAAACAGGATGCACCAAAGGATGCAATCATCAATGTCCAAATAAGCAACACAAAATGGGATAAAGCCATTGTAAGCATATATTTGATGAGTGGTTCACATCAAGAATATACAAAGAACATCCTCCCAACAACAACAAACAACCTGATTTTACAATGTGCAAAGAACTCAGATGTTTCTCCAGAGAAGACCATTAAAGTGTTAACAAGCACATGAAGAAGTTGTTTAACATCACTATTCACCAGGAAAGTGTAAGTCAAAACAATGAAGAATATGAATGACCATTTCATATGAATTAGTATAACTACAAAAAACAAAGTAACAATACTGACAAAAGTGTGATAAAATTGGAACCTTTCTATGGGAAATAGAATGGCATCTTTTCTTTTTTTTTTAAATTTATTTTATTTTATTTGTGAACATACTAGTATGGCATCTTTTCAAACAATTAAAAACAAGATCATTCATGCCTATAATCCTAACCACTCAGGAGAGGAAGCTGAAATCCAAGGATGGAGGTTCAAAGCTAGCCTGGGTAGAAAACAGGAAGTGGATCTGTAGTTTAAAGTAGTAGAACACTAGCCTTGAGGAAAAGTTCAGAGACAGTGACCTGGCCCTGAGTTCAAGCCCATGACAAAGATAGAAAGAAAGAAAAGAGAATTGTCATATTATACAATGGCTCCACTTTTGGTCATATACTCTGAAGATCTAAGCAAGGTCTTGAAGAAATCTTTGAACACACATATTCATTTTTTACAATACTAAAACATGGAGGCAATCCAAATGGCCATCAACAAATGAATAGATAAAATAAATGTGGTTTAAACATACAATGGTATATAACTTCAACTTTAAAAAGGGTAAACAAAGGAGGAGGCTGCAATGCTTGGTAAGAAATGTACCCATTATCCTGCCCATGTAATTGTAACTCCTCTGTACAGTGTGTTCACAAATAAAATAAAATTAAATTTAAAAAAAAAAGAACTATGTTGTGACAGATGTTATATTATGGATGAATCTTGGGGACACTGCTAAATGAAATAAGCTGTAAAACTGAATTCAGAAATCCTTACACAAAAAACCATCAGAAACATTCACAAATGTAAAAGCAAAGGAGTTCTTATTGCAAGCTCCAGCTTGGTCCTCCACGCACCAGGTAATGTTAAGAGGCCCTGAGCCCAGGGTTATAGTAATTTTTATACACATTTTTAGGGAAGGCTGGGACTTTGTATACATCACAGCATCTTACAACAAATTATTACAAGTCGCGGGGAAATGATAATAAAATTCTATAGTATGATTGGCACACTACAAACAGAAACAGGCTGTTGGGTAGATCAGAGGGCTGACACACTTTTTTTTTGGGGGGGGTCCGGTCGTGGGGCATGAACGCTGGGCCTGGGCCCTGACCCTTAGCTCTTCAGCTCAAGGCTAGAACTCTACCACTTGAGCCACAGCGCCAATTCGGCTTTTTTCTTTTTGCTTATGTGGTGCTGACGAATCGAACCCAGGGCCTCATGCATGCAAGGCAAATGCTCTACCACTGAGCCACCTTTCCAGCCCCTAGGGCTGACACACTTTAAATGGTTGGCTTCCACAACAGGGAGTCTCATGGAGGTTTGTGCTAAACTGCAGGGTTCCTTTCTTAAACAAACACCACCTGTGGCCTGAGTGTTGGGGTCACCATGCCCTCCAGCACCTGCCTGCCTGCGATTTTCTCAAGGATTGTTCATGTTCCTAGTGGCCAAGAATTGCCTCTTCTGTTCCTTCCTATGCCAGGTTCATCTTCAGCTGCATAACTCATACTTCAGAAGATGACAGCTAGCTCAACAGGGAGTCACTCAGGCCTCAGTCTCCTCAAAGTCAGTGATAAAAAGATCAAATATTGCATAATTCTACTTATATCAGTTACATAGAACAGTCAAATTGATAGGAAATAAAATCGTACTTGATGGAGATCTTGAAGCAGAGGAGAGTGGAAAATTATTTTAATGAATATAGAATTTTAATCTTGGAGGATGAAAAGAGTGTGGACATCGAATGTATACAATATTTTGACTATACTTACTACTACTATGCTGTATTCTTAAAATAATTAAGATAAGAAACCTGGGAGAGGAGAAGAAAGAGAATGATGAAGGAGTAAATATAATCAGGGTACATTGTATACCTATGTGGATATATCAAAATGAAATCCACTTATATAACTAGGTAATGCTAATACAAAGTGTAAAAAAGATGATAAATTTTGAGTTGCTTGCATTTGACCACAATTACTGATAAAAAAAGAAAAAACAACCCCAGGTTGGGAAAACATTTAAATTGCCAGTAAGCAATAAACCTGGGTTCAAAACTATATCTCACTTAAGTGTGTGAAGCTGTTTTTTTCAATGTAAAGAGAGAAGGCTCAGGGAAATCATCTCTTTTGTACAACATAGTCAATTTGCGGTAATTTGGATGTTATCATACACATTTAAAAAATATAATAGCATATGTAGCATCTGAGATATGTTTCCTCTTTTTTTTAAGCTTCAAAGTAGTTTCTAGTTGCACAGAAAATGCATCATCTATTCTGTTTACAAAACAGTAAAACATTAGAGGTGAGGTCCATAGCCCTTGATATACATGGCCAAACATCTCAGGTGCCTACCATAATATCCACCCTTCCTTTCTGAATCAATAGAGACACCTTTCCATTTAACTGAACCCCAGGCTAAGTAAAATAGTGATAACATTTCCCAATGGTGATAATATTTAGATAACGATACAGAGAAAAATGTTACCTGATAGCTTCTAGAATACTGTCTTAAAGGACAGTCTGCACATGTTCTGTATTTCTTTATTTCCTTCTTTCTGTTCCTTCACCTCACTTCCTGGAACTTGAAAGTGATTAAGGGCATTTTAGCCTTCACCTTGGGCCAAGACAGTGAGGGCTGTATACTAACTTTGGGGTATGCCTCCATGCTCTTGGAATCTTCATGCTTTTACTGTCTTCCTCTGGACTTTCAACAGATAAGAGATTAAACCATTATTAGTTGTATTGTTATGATACATTTGAGTTCTCCTTTCCTTAAGATACCTACACTGTGGATATGCACTCACAGAAAATACATTGTATTGCTTTTATATATATATATATATATATATATATATATATATATGTATATATAATCCTTTAGGTAGTGTACAAAGGGTCATCACTCAACAAGTCAGTTATCGTTCCTTCATGATTTTTCTTTCAAAATGACATTACCAGTTATATAAAGAACACACGTTCTGCTACTAAGAACTTGCTTCATCTGCAGTTAAATTCCTAAGTATATGCTTTCAGATGCACAAATATGATCTTCGGCCTGAATTTAGCTCACAATGTACCTTCAGGAGAAAGTACTTCCCACAACAAAATACAGGACTATGAAGATAATACAAGCACTCAGGAATGGTGGCCCCTACTTCACCTGACTTTAGAAATACAGTCCAGTTATTTCTCTGCCCTAGATTTGCTAACGGTATCTTACCATATTGGCTCAAAGCAGAACTGAATTTGCCTTCTGTAAGGAGAAATCAAGTTGCATTCAAGGTAAGTATACAAGTTTATGTCAGAGGGCTTTGCTGCTTCAAACAGCTATTTAGCCATTCAATCTCTCTGTCAGCATGGTGTTTCATGGGAGACCAGAACCCTGTGAGTAACAAGTGTAGATGTGCCACTCCGAGAGAGTTGAACCACTTCAGCTGGGTAGTTATGGATAATAGGTGATGGTTGGAATTGGCTCCAACACGGCGGGGATGAATGACTCAGCAAAAAATACACACCTTGTTCCCATCAGGCTTCAGGTGCTAATGCATGTGCTGTTTCTGACTATGGTCTGGGGCGTGTCCCTTTACCTTCCATCCAACAAAAGTGTTTTCCCCACTTGTGCTTTGAGATGGGGCATCCAATAAGGAAACTTCCTACTCATGCTCTGAGACTGGGACACCAATCACCAGATGCCATGCAGCACAAGCCCACCCCTTGACCAATCAATCCAGGAACACGCCCTACGGGGCAGAGTCAAAGGGCTGTACATATACTCAGGGATGTGGGCTTCTTCAGATCCGCTTTTGGCTTCTCCTTTTGCTGAGGGGTCTCTTTCACTGCTCTCTTTTCGCTTTGAAGAAACCTGTTTTAGGGGGGAGATAGGAAGGGAAAAATACAAATTGAATCAATAGGGATACAGTGAGATGAGATGTACAACACGCTATGGCGAAAAACAAACTTTACAACTTTTGAAGCAGGGTGGTGGTGGGGTTCAAATGGAGAGGTGGGGAGGTGAAATGGGGAGGTGGGGGTGAAATGGGGAGGTGGGGGTGAAATGGGGAGGTGGGTTGAATTGGGGGGAGGTGGGGTGGAGGAAGTGTAGTCGTGGAGATGGGAGGGCAGAGATGGTAGGGGAAAAACAAAGGAGGAGGCAACAATGCTCATGTAATTATAACCCCTCTGTATGGTATTTTCACAAGAAAAAACTTATCTTTTAAAAAAAAATTTCTGCTCTCGAATTCTTTAAAGAAAACAAACCTGAGGGGCTGGGGGTTTAGCCCAGCTGAAGGGCGCCCAGAAGAATGTAATGAGCACCCTGTAAGACTTCTTAAAAGCTGCTTAACTCCTGTAAGAGGGAATAGAAGACTGCCAGGCAGGCAGGATTGACTAAGATGTGGGAAGTGTTCTCATACTCTTCATCTAGAGGGCTAGAAAACATATTGATCTGCTTGCTGCCTCAAGCAATTCAGAAAGTGGCTTGCATTTTCTAAAACCTAAATCCAAACTTTCAACTTTTCCTTCCCACCAAGAATTCTCCTTCAGGCATCTTCCTACCATAGTGTCTTGGCAGCTTGGAAATGCTCTGCCTCAGAAATGTGGCATCAAGAAAGTGCCCTGTGGTCAGCCAAGCAGCTAGGATCTAACTGATTCATCTATATCTCTTAAAATGCTACAGCCTGCTCTGTGTTCTTTGCTCTGTGTTCAATATGTATGCTTAAGTCCACAGCTACGTACCTCCTCTTTCTAGTAGTCATAGGAGCAGAAGTACAAGGCAGGTTCTTTATATGAAGCAGCCACACACAGCTGTTGGTTTCATAACCATCCACTGAGGTGGGTTTGCATAAGGGAACCAAGGCAATATGTGAATAAGCTCATAAGCTTTTTTTTTTTTTTGGTCTGGTCGTGGGGCCAGAACTCTGGGCCTGGGCACTGTCCCTCAGCTCTTCAGCTCAAGGCTAGCACTCTACCACTTGAGCCACAGCGCCACTTCCGGCTTTTTTCTTATGTGGTGCTGAGGAATCGAACCCAGGGCCTCGAGCATGCAAGGCAAGTGCTCTCCCACTGAGCCACCTTCCCAGCCACTAAGCTCATAAGCTTATAAGCCTCCATTCCAAAGAGTGAGCTGCTGACAATAAATTCTGTCTGGGAATGGATTCTGTAGGAGTTAGAATCTTTTCTCTCAAAGTGATTGCTTGAACTAAAGCAACTAAGAGTAGCCATCTTACAAAAAGCTATTTTAACTAAAGTATATCCTGTTACTAGAATGGTTCTAGGGACTTTGGAGGCATGGATTAACTCATAGAGCACAAACTAAGATTTTTCTAAAAATTTGTGGCCTGGTTGTCCTGGTTTAGTTGTTTGCTCTGAAACTGTTAACCCCTTTGAAAATAGCCAGCTGAGCTTCAAAATTGACAATTGAACAAGACTGTGAGCACAACTTCTGATCAAGAAAAGTAGTAGCTCATTAAGGGTAAAACCTGTTCAGATTCCCACTCAGCACTCTGGAACTGCATGTCCACCCCCTCCCCAATGCCACACTGGCCTAGCCTGGCACATACACAACCCAAGCCTCGGGCTGGCAGGGTTGTGCTTGTGAGAGGCCCACCAGCCACACAGATGCGAGAGTGGAGAGAGAGCAAGGGGAAGGAGGAGGCCCCAACCCAAAAGGTTGGATGGGAAGGGGACCGCCCCCAATCCCCACCCCACTGGTATGGGAAGGGCTCAGGACAATTGCCTGCCCATGTGGGGGTGGGGGTGAAAAGACAAACCCTTGTGTGGAGGGCTGACTTTCAATAGATTGCAGCGAGGGAGCTGCTCTCCTACTTATGAAACCCCGACTCAGAAGCAGGTCGTCTATGAATGGCTTTGTGCCAGGTTCCACACAAAGGTGCATTGCATGACAGGAGGGAGGCAGTGCCCTTTCCAGCCTCACCCTGTTTCCCAGGATGAGAGGCTTTCAGCACTGGACCCCAGTCCCAACGCGCGGTGGTGGGGCAACGACCCCGTGTGGATGCCGGGCTGGTTGCTTAATTGGCTTCCTGTCAGTAACATGCCCTTTGACAGAACTAAACTTTGCCATGCAAAGTTCTTTCAAGTTGATGGTCTTTCTTGAGATATTGGGGTACACTATGGGAGTATTCCCAACAATTTGGGGACTTGTCCAGGATCCTTGTTACTCAAGGGGATCCTGGGAATCCCTCAGGAGGAGACACATCCTACCTTGTTGAGGTAGCTCAAGCTTGGTTAAACACCGTCCCATGTGGTTAATGATGAACCCAAGATGGAAAGTTTATCAGCCATGTCAGGAAGGAGCCCAAGGAAACACCCAATAAAAAGTAACCTCATGCATTGACCATGAGAAGAAAAATTGGACTAGAGGGGGAGGCGGGGAAGGGAGGTGAAGGGTAAACAAAGGATGAGGCTGCAATGCTTGGTAAGAAATGTATGCATTATCCTGCCCATGTAATTGTTGCCCCTCTGTACAGTATGTTCTCAAATAAAATAAAATAAAATTTAAAAAAAAAAGAAAAAAAAAAAAAGAAAAATTGGACTAGAGTATAGTACCTTGTTGGTGAGAATTTTCATGGGCTGAGTGTGTCTTAGGCACAAAGAGAATTTGAGTCTTGACCTGCGTGTTCATTCTCTGGCCCAAGAAAAAAATGTGGGAGCTGGAGGAAGACATACTTGACAAATCCCAATAAGGGGAGAGTTGAATATGAAAGGGTTGCACAAGAAACTTACAATAGGGAGGATTAAGTGCACCCAAAACTGAAATCACAAGAGACCTGCTAAAATGGGGAATAAGAATTGTAGACCTAAGGAACCCAAGAAAAATGGATCCATAGACCTGCTCCTGATAATCCACTGGAAGAATGTTGAAAAATGTCTGAGAACACTATGAATGATTTTCATTTTTGAGCTCTAGAATATGCACTTGTCCAAACAAAAACTTGTGTATATGTGCTTGCATGTTTGTGTTAAATCCTATATCCGGAAGGGAGAACTCAAAATATCCTACTCACTAAACTCCTTCAGCTGACCCACTTTGACTCTGAGGCTTGGATGGATCCTCTAGCTGATCCACAGATGTATGGCATTGGAAACTGTTTCAGAAGCAGACTTTCAGGGTAGACTTAAAATTTAGGTCAAAAGCCAGGTGCCAATGGCTTGCATCTGTAATCCTACCTACTCAGGATCTGAGGGTTGGGGTTCAAAACCAGCCCAGGCAGGAAAGCCCTTGAGACTCTTGTCTCCAATTAACCACCAGAAAACTGGGAGTGGTTCTGTGGCTCAAGTGGTAGGGCATTTGCCTTGAGCTAAAGAGCTCAGAGACAGCACCCAGGCCCAGAGTTCAAGTCCCACAACCAACAACAAGAAAAATGCTTGGGTGAAATGGATTAAATATTCTGTCCACCATTACTGTTAAGATTGTGTGGCACAAAGGCCAGAAAAACAAGTGGTCCACTTCCCACTGTGATGAACCTCTGACCCCCAAGGGCATGTGGTGCATGATCTGTTGGTCAAACACGGCCTGGGGAAACTTGTAAGACCCTGCTGTTCCTGTTCGCAAGAGTAAGGATCTAAGACAAAAACCCCATCTTCCCAAGGCCAACTATACCCCTTGCCTCTCTAGGTTGGGGGGACAATTGGCATTTCTGGGAAACTTATCAGGATGAGTGAAGGCCGATCCTGTGAAGAGATGAGCAGTATGCACTAACCATGGCCAACTAGAGAAGAACCTGTGCTTTGGTTCAATTGGCCATCCCTTTCACCCTAGCATTTCACCTACCTGTCCATTCTCAAACATTTTATACTAGGTAAGGAGAAAGCCCTTCCCTAGAGGGTCATTCATATCTCATATTTTCATGGGTGCTATTCAGGATTCCCCAAAAGTTTCCAAAAAGTTCAAAGCCAGAAACCAAATAGCAGCTTATGAATCAGTTTTATTCTGATGATTACTATAAATAAAAAATGTAATTTGGGGGCTGGCAAACTATTTAACTAGCATTCACATGAAGTCCTGTGTTTTATTCCTCAGCACCACATAAACAGAAGAGGCTGGAAGTGGCACTGTGGCTCAACTGGTAGAGCGCTAGCCTTCAGCAAAAGAAGCTGAGGGACAGTGCCCAGGCCCTGAGTTCAAGTCCCAGTACTGGCAAAAAAAGAGGGTTGTTAAAAGATTTTTTTAAGCCATAAACTAAATGCTCTAGTAGGATAGCATGGGAAAATTAGTTCTAGAAATGTTATCTGAAAAGGGAAGAGTTCATGTGGTGATTGGAGGCCAAAGCTGCACAAAGGCCTTAGAACAATTGAACATTGGCAACTAAGTTAACTAAAAACTCAGATGAAGGGCAGGGAAGTTGACCCAGTGGTAGAGTGCTTGCCTTGCATGTATGAGGACCTGGGTTCCATTCTTCAGCACCATGTAAGCAGAAAAAGTCAGAAGTGGCGCTGTGGCTCAAGTGGTAGAGCACTAGCCTTGAGCTGAAGGGCTAGTGACAATGCCCAGGCCCAGAGTTGAAACCTCACAAGCGACAAAAAAGGGATACTGCAAATAAGGGAAACCATGGGACCTATGTTTCTTTGGGCCTGGCTTACTTCACTTAATATAATTTTTTCCACGTTTTTCCATTTCCTAACAAATGGGGCAATGTCATTCTTTCTGATGGAGGCATAGAATTCCATTGTGTATATATACCACATTTTCTTGATCCATTCATCTGCTGAGGGACATCTGGGTTGGTTCCATATCTTAGCTATGGTAAATAATGCTGCAATAAACATTGTTGTGCTGGTAGCTTTAGTGTAGTCTTGTTTGTAAACATTTGGGTAAATGCCCAAAAGTGGGATTGCTGGGTCATAGGGGAGATCTATGTGAAGTCTTTTGAGGAACCTCCATACTGCTTTCCAAAGTGGTTGAACAAGTTTACATTCCCACCAAAAATGAAGTAAGGTTCCTTTCTCTCCACATCCCCTCCAGCATCTGTTGTTGTTAGAGTTCTTGATTTTTGCCGTTCTAACTGGGGTGAGGTGATATCTGAATGTTGTTTTGATTTGCATTTCTTTTATGGCTAGGGATGTTGAACATTTCTTCATGTGTCTATTGGCCATCCTTCCTTCTTCTTCAGAGAAGTTTCTCTTTAAGTCTTTCGCCCCCTTATTTATTGGGCAGTTGTTTCTTTGAGGATTTGTTGTTGGGGGGTTTAATTTTTTGAGTTCCAAGTATATTTTAGATATGCGACCCTTGTCCGTTGTATGGCTAGTAAAGATCTTCTCCCAGTCCGTGGGCTTTCTATTGATCTTGCTAGCTATGTCATTGGCCCTGCAAAAGTTCTGCAACTTTATGCAATCCCATTATGAGTCAAGCGGAGAAGGTCAGATAATGTGAGGTCAGGAAAATGAACCCTTAGATATGTATTTTAATGTTTTTTTCTTTCATGCATGTGTTTCTAACGCATTTATAAGATTATCTCTTTGTTGCTTTGTATGTCCCTCCCCCTCAGTATAACCCATGCTTTCACTATATTTGATGTCAGTATAACTTGTGTAGGAGATGGGGAAAAACCAGTTGTTTAAGGATACAGGTGGACCTGTTGCAACAATGAGAAATACAAATTGTCATGTCCAAGATGAGCTTTACAATGTTAGTGGGGGTGGGGGGGAAAGGGGGGGAAGGAGAAGGATTGGGGGGGAGGGGGGCGGCTGGGAAGAGATGTGAAGGGTAAACCACAGGAGGAGGGTTCAATGCTTGGTAAGAATGTACGCATTATCCTGCCCATGTAATTTTAACCCCTCTGTACCGTATGTTCACAAATAAAATTAAATTAAATAAAAAAGAAAAAAAAAGAAAAAAAAAAGAAAGAAAGACACCATAAAAAAAAAAAGGGAAAATATTAAAAACCAGGATAACAACAGATGGCTGGAGGGGATGTGGACAGAAGGGAACCTTACTGCATTGTTGCTGGGACTGTAAACTTGTTCAACCACTTTGGAAAGTAGTATGGAGGTTCCTCAAAAGACTCCACATAGAGCTCCCCTGACACAGCAATCCCACTTTTGGGCATTTACACAAATGTTTACAAACAAGACCACACTAAAGCTACCAGCACGATTATATTTATTGCAGCATTATTTACCAAAGCTAATATATGGAACCAACCCAGATGCCCCTCAGTAGATGAATGGATCAAGAAAATGTGGTATATATACACAATGGAATTCTATGCTTCCATCAGAAAGAATGACATTGCCCCATTTGTTAAGAAATGGAAAGACTTGGAGAGAAATTATATTAAGTGAAGTAAGCCAAGCCCAAAGAAACATAGGTCCCATGGTTTCCCTTAGTTTCAATAACTATATGTCTGAGTAAAGCAGAAAAGGTCAGTTAAGTTGATGTTAGGGAAATTAACCCTAAGATATGTATTGACATTTTTTTTTCTTTCATGCGATTATTTCTAACACATAAGATTATTTCTTTGTTGCTTTGTATGTCCCTCCGCCATGGTATAACCCCTGATTCCACTGTATTTGATGTTATAATTTGTGGAGGGGAAGGGAAAAAACAAATCATTTAAATAGGGATACAGATGGACCCATTGAAATATTGAGATGTACAAGTCGTTATGTCGAAAACGAACTTTACAACTTTGGTGGGGGGGTGAGGAGGGGAAGGTGGTGGGTGGAGGGAGGATGGGATGGGAAGGGAAACCAAAGGAGGAGGCTACAATGCTTGATAAGAAATGTACTCAGGACTTCCGGGAAGATGGCAGAAGAGAAGCTGTAATCTGAACAAGCTCTTGCATAGAAATCAGTTTTAGAGTTCCAGTGAACTGTCCTAGGCCAGAGAATCACACCAAGTGTGCCATCACAGGACAGAGAGTTAGACAAGAGAGGGAAACCAAGGCAAAAAGAAACAGCTGAGTGCTCGCCAGCAGCCGCCGCGGCGGCGGCGGCGGCAGGGTTGCAAGCAGCGGAGACCGCAGCCGGGGGGCCATACCTGAGCGCTCACACAGAGAGTCCGGGACGAAGGAGCCAGATGCAGCGGACGAGCGGATTCTACTCAACACCAGCAAGAACCAAAAAAGAGTGGGCATCTTCATCCTGCAGCTTGCAGACCAGAGATGACCCAGGATCCAAGACTCGGCGTGAGTACAAGCCCGACGTCCTCACTCCTTCTCAGGGAGCAGAGGAGGGAAGGCCACCCCTCCTCCCCCAGCACCGGGGATCTCCATCTTGGATACCGACAAAGCCCGGAGGAGCTGCCAGCTCCAACCCAGGACTTGGAATAAAACGAGTCATTTAGCAGGTCACAAGAACTTAACGGCAAAGTGACCTGCCAGACTCGGCTACATCCAGGGAAAAGTCACCCAGCTCAGGCGCCAGCCATTGGAGTGGCTTCCCTCACTGGGTAACCAGAGCCAGAGGCTGCCCCTCCCTCTAGCAGCCTCAACAATCAATTGAAAAACAGAATCCCTGAGAACGGCTCCAGGCTGGGCTCTGGGAGATTTTTTTTTTTTGCACAAATCAGCCCCAGGAAAAAGCTACTGATTGTTGAAAGGCCACAACTCTACCCAGAACCTAGCCTCACCACTGCATCCCCCTCTTTTGTGATTCTCAAAGCAGATCACCCTCCTAGAAAACTAACCTGGGAGGGGGATCTCAAAATCTTGGGTAAAGCAGAGCATTTTTCTGCCTCTTCCAACAAATCGACTTAAGAAACCAATCAAGCCACAGGACCTAAAGCTGACCAGAGACTCCAACAAAAGGCTGGTTACAGACAAAAGGGAGATACAGGATTCTTCCCACCCCTCCCCCCCCAAAAAAAAATCAAAGGATTTTTTTTTCTTCTTTTCTTTTTTTTTCTTTTGTTTGTTTTTTGTTTTTTGTTACCTTATATATATATATAAATATAAATTTTTTTCTCTTTTAAAACTTTTATTAATCTTTAATTTTTGCCTCTTCTGAAAAAATAATTGATTTCCAGTAACTTTTTTTTTGTTTTCTCCTCTTATAATTTTTATTTTAAGAATATGTAAATGAGCGTTTCTTTTCTTATCTTCTTTCTCTTTTCATTTCTTTCATAATTATCTTTTTGTTTTTTGTCTAGCTCTACTGAACTTCTGATCTTTTCTTCTCCCTTTCCCATCCTTAAAGATTTTCACATCTTCTCTATGTCCCTCCCTTTCTCACAACATATTCACATTCCTCTCTAAATAGATGGTCTTTTAATCTCTACAATAACATTAATTTTTACATTTCTATTTTTTTCTAGTCTCTTTTCATTCCCCTATCCCTCTCTTCTTTTTCTCTCTCTCTCTACTTGCATCCTACCCAACCCATTTCCTGCATTGTGATTAGGACATAGTTAACTCTCCCTGTGCTTCCCCACACCAATCTATTCCTATTTTTCACCCACATCTCTCCCTAATCCTAATAATTTCTGGTTTTCCAAATTCTTTTCTGCGGTTCGAAGTCCTTTAACATATAGTTGTTTGATGTTGAATAGATGTATCTGTTGAACTAGATTGTATCTGTAGACTATTGACTGTACAAATGCAAACTTTGGTTGATGGTTGCCTTAAGATAGTGTTCTAGCACAAAACTGGTACTATCTTCATCTCAAATGGGCAGAGTAAGCCGGAAAAACACAAGAAAAATGGCAAATTCGGGTATCTCAATTCCCAATCTTGATAATCAGGGGTCAGATCAGATAATGAACACTCCAGAGGAGAGTTCCCAAATAGCTCTACAAACACCGGTGGCAAACATGATAAATGAGAAGTTTGACAACTTACAAAGGACTCTCTATGAGCGTGATAGGGAGAGAGAGGAGGCATCACAGAAGTTTAAACAGGAATATCATAAGCGTGAGGAAGCTAATCAAAAACTGATACAGGATTTGCGTGAACAACTTGAGAATACTCAAAGAGAAAGGGAGGAATGGCGTGAGCAGGCTGAGAACACTCAAAGAGAACTGCAGGAATCCCACGAACGTGAGGAAGCTAAACAAAGAGTAGTACAGGAATTGAGAGACCAGGTAGAGAACACACAAAGATCACTAAAGGCATCCATAGAATCCATTAACAAAGAGCTGAAGGAAGTCAGGGAGACCACAAAGGGAATGCTGAATGGAACCCAACAGAAGGAATGGGAGTCCAAAGAAACCATATCCAATCAACTAAGTGATTTGAGGACAAACACTGAACACCAAACTAAGGAAGTAAAGAGATTCATACAAGACCTAAAACAGAGCTTCAACAAAGAACTTGAAGCCATCAAAGCTGACCAATTAGAAGGAAAAGAGATTAAAAACAAAGTAGAGAGTCTTGACAGCAGGTTAGACCATGCAGAAGATCGAATCTCAGGGATTGAAGACAGCCTAGATATTATAGAGAAAGAACATACAACCATCCAAGACAAGTCCAAGAAATACGACAGATCTATCCAACACCTGGAAGACACCATCAGAAGGCCTAACTTAAGGATAATGGGTGTAGAGGAGCACCTAGAAACAGAAGTTAATGGTCTAGGAAATTTGTTCAACAGGATCCTAGCAGAGAACTTCCCAAACATGCAAAAAGATAGGCCTATTCAGATACAAGAAGCCTTTAGAACCCCAAATAGACCAGACCAGAATAGGACATACCACCGTCACATTATAATCCACACAGGATCAACTCAGAACAAGGAAAAGATCCTTAAAGCTGTCAGGGAGAAAACGGTAATCACCTATAAAGGGAAACCAATTAGAATCACCTCAGATTTCTCAGCAGAGACAATCAAAGCAAGAAGAGCCTGGAATGACGTATGCCATGCCCTAAAAACAAACAACTATCAACCAAGAATACTGTACCCAGCTAAACTCTCCTTCATAACTGAAGGCCAAATAAAAACCTTCCACAGCAAAGAAAAATTGAAACAATACATCTCCACCAAACCAGCCCTACAAAAGATTCTTAAAGATGTCCTACACATAGAAAACCAACAAGACCACAATAAAGGCCAACAAACTGCACCCAAACGGAGAATCCAAGAACCATAGGAAGAACCCAGTTTTCGCAGCCCCCAAGAAGGTAGATAACATGGCAGGAACTCCCAAATACCTCTCAGTCCTATCGCTTAACGTTAACGGACTGAACTCTCCAATTAAGCGACATAGACTGTCTAGTTGGATTAAAAAACAAGACCCTTCTATCTGCTGCCTGCAAGAGTCACATCTTGCCCGTAAAAACAAACACATTTTCAATGTTAAAGGCTGGAACAAAATCTACCAAGCAAACGGCCCTCATAAACAGGCGGGAGTTGCAATCCTAATATCAGATAAAATAGACTTCAAATTAAAAATCGTGAGAAGAGATAAAGAAGGTCGCTACATACTAATCAAAGGATCTCTCCTTCAGGAGGATATTACAATTCTCAATATCTATTCGCCAAACAATGGAGCACCCAAATTTATCAAAGAAACACTACTTTCCCTCAAATCCCATATAGATCCAAAGACATTAATTGTTGGGGATTTTAACACACCACTCTCCCCACTAGACAGATCAACTCGGCAAAAACTCAACAGAGAAACCGCAGATCTAAACAGCTGCATAGATCAACTAGACTTAACAGACATTTACCGAACATTTCACCCAGCAGCATCAGAATACACGTTCTTCTCAGCAGCACATGGAACGTTTTCTAAAATAGACCACATTCTAGGCCACAAAGCAAACTTGTCTAAATTCAGAAACATTGAAGTTATACCCTGCATTCTCTCTGACCACAAGGGAATAAAATTAGAACTCAACACCAAAAGCCACCAAAGAAAGTCCGGTATCACTTGGAGGCTGATCAACACACTGCTGAATCAAGAGTGGGTCATGGAAGAGATTAGAAAGGAAATTCAAATGTTCGTGCTATTCAACAAAAATGAACACACAAATTACCAGCTCCTCTGGGACACAGCAAAGGCAGTACTCAGAGGCAAGTTTATAGCTCTGAGCTCCTACATCAACAAATTGGAGAGATCTGAAACTAGCAATTTCATGACACATCTAAACCTCCTTGAAAAAGAGCAGCAAGATAAACCCCAATCCAGTAGACGGAAAGAAATAATCAAAATTAAATCAGAATTAAATGAATTAGAATCCAAAACAACTATAGAAAGAATCAACAAAACAAAGAGTTGGTTCTTTGAAAAACTTAACAAAATTGACAGACCCTTAGCAAATCTTATCAGAAAAAGAAGAGAACACACCCAAATTAATAAACTCAGAGATGAGAATGGAAACATCACCACGGAAACAACCAAGATTCAGAACATTATAAGGGAATACTTCTCAAAACTTTATGCTAATAAGTTCGACAACTTGACAGAAATGGACCTCTTCCTAGCAAATATTGACATGCTAAAACTAAACCAAGATGAGTTAAACTATCTTAACAGGCCCATATCAAGCATTGAAATAGAAACAGCAATAAGAGACCTCCCAGCTAAGAAAAGTCCAGGACCAGATGGTTTTACAGCGGAATTTTACAAGGCCTTCAAAGCAGAGCTCACACCAATTCTCCTCCAACTCTTCAATGAAATTGAAAGAGAAAGCTCAGTACCGAACACATTCTATGAAGCCATCATAACCCTAATCCCAAAACCAGGCAGGGACTCATCAAAGAAAGAGAACTATAGACCCATTTCTTTGATGAACATTGATGCAAAACTTCTCAACAAAATTTTGGCCAATCGACTTCAACAATTCATCCAAAAAATCATACACCACGATCAAACTGGATTCATTTCAGGGATGCAAAGCTGGTTCAATATACGCAAATCAATTAATATTATTCATCACATCAACAGGAGCAAGAACAAGAACCACATGGTTATCTCAATAGACGCAGAAAAAGCATTCGACAAGATCCAACACCCCTTTATGATCAAGGTTTTGGAAAAATTAGGAATCCATGGAACATTCCTCAATACAATAAAGGCTGTATATGACAAACCTACAGCCAGCATTATACTCAATGGTGAAAAACTAAAGCCATTTCCTCTTAACTCAGGAACAAGACAAGGATGCCCACTCTCTCCACTTCTCTTCAATCTAGTATTAGAATGCCTAGCTACAGCAATAAGACAAGATGCAGACATAAAGGGGATCCAAATAGGGAAAGAAGAAATAAAACTCTCCCTCTTTGCAGATGACATGATCTTGTATTTAAAGAATCCCATAGACTCCACTCCCAAATTACTCAAGCTGATTCAAAACTTTGGCAAAGTAGCAGGTTATAAAATTAACCCCCAAAAATCAATGGCTTTTCTGTATGCCAACAATGAGAAAAGTGTGGCTGAAATTAGGAAAGCAACTCCATTTGTAATAGCCCCACAAAAAATAAAATACCTAGGAATTAACTTAACTAAATAAGTGAAGGACCTCTATGATGAAAACTTTAAAATCTTGAAAAAGGAAATCAACACAGAACTTAAAAAATGGCAAAACCTCCCATGCTCCTGGATTGGCAAGATTAACATCGTGAAAATGGCAATACTTCCCAAGGCTATCTACAAATTCAACGCAATACCTATCAAAATTCCACCCTTATTTTACTTTTTCTTCCAACCTAAAGCACTGACTTTCCTATTCAGCAGTATCCAAAGGGTATTTTGATTAAAAAGTGATTGGTTAAGGCAGTTTTTCACTGAACAAAACCTCTTATACAGGAGATAAAGCACCCATCCACACATTCCTCTGAAAACAGTTACTAAAGAGGTAAATATTGACACCATGACTCATTTTTAAAATGCTTGTTTCATCATCAAGGTACTAAAGGGATCTGCCACCACACAGACACAAACTTTTTTTTTAATTTAATTTTATTTTATTTGTGAACATACTGTACAGAGGAGTTACAATTACGTGGGCAGGATAATGCGTACATTTCTTACCAAGCATTGCAGCCTCCTCCTTTGTTTACCCTTCACATCCCTTCCCAGCCTCCCCCCTCCCCCCAATCCCAATCCTTCTCCTTCCCCCCCCCCCCCGCACCGACGTTGTAAAGCTAGTTTTGGACATGACAACTTGACAAACTTTTTTTTTAACGGACTGTAGGCTGGTCCGGGGTTTGATCTCATCTCTTTTTTTTGCTCAAGGTTACCACGTTAGCCACAACTCCAGTAGTTTATCTTTTTGCAGGTTAGTTGGAAAGTCTCATCTTTCCTGCCCAGGTAAACTTCAAACACAGATCCTCAAACAGCCACCTGAACATCTAGGATTACACTCAGCTTCACCTGAGTTTTTAGGTAACTTGTTTGCCAGTATTAAAACCTTGTAAGTCTTTCTGTGGCATTGGCCTCCAACTACCACACAGATTCCCTTTCAAGTATTATACTTAGAGCTAATTTCTCCCATTCAGTCCTTCCAGTGGCTCCTAATTTCCCCCCACCCCCGCCCTTGGCGGCATTTCCAATTAACAAACCCTGCTGATAAATAAAAGCATATATTGGAATAATCGATTGTGGAGATCAACAGAATAAAACTAATTTGAACTGCTGTTTCTGGTTTCTTGGAAAATTTTAGGGGCTCCTAAATACCATATTTGTAAATATGATTCTTGAATGAGCTACTATGAAGTCTCTCCTTACCTAAGGTATTTGAGAATGGTCAGGTGCAGGTTGGACAATTGAACCAAAGCACAGATTCCACTCCAGTTCTACATTGGTCTTCTGCAATACCACCAGATATTTCGCCTGGCTATGATTAGTGCTTATTGCTCATCTCAAGGGGTGGCCTTCACTACATCCAGGTAAGTTTCCCAGAAATGTCAAATTTTCCCCAGGTATAGTTGGCCTGGAAAGAATGGAGCTGATCAGTTTCAGGGGTTTTTGAAATAGACTCTTCCTTTTGAGAAGAGCAACAGGGTGTTCCAAGTTGTCTTGATGACCTATCATGCATTTCATGCCCATGGGGTCTGAGATCCATGACAGCACAAATAAGACCACTTGTGTGGCCTCCCTGCCACACAGTCATAGCAGTACTTAGACTGTGGACAGAATCACCACAGTATTTACCTCGCTTATCCGTTTCAATTTCAGTCCTGGTAGACTCAAAATTGGAAGTCATACACAGTGTCTGCTCCAAGACTGAAGTGGCAACCATATTGTAGGATTAACTAGAGGGTGGATTGAGGCCCTGGAGCCAAGCATGGTCACCATAAGGTCATTAAGACTGGAGTTCCCCATGCAGGATGTTTTCACAAGTCAATACCTGACAAACATTAGACACTTATTTGGGCAGTATGAAACTGAAACAATTTGATCAGAAGCCCCCTCCTTACTAGAAGGCAATCCCCCTCCCAACTAGAAGGGAAACCTGCTTTCCTGCTAGATAGAAACCCCCAAGACTCCGTCCCTCTTTGTCGGAAACCATTTAGGTGTAGCTTTTTTTTTTTTTTTTTTTGGTAGGTCTTGGGGCTGAACTCTGGGCCTGGGTGCTCTCCTTCAGCTCAAGGCTAGTGCTGTACCACTTTACCTACAGCACCACTTCTGGTTTTCTGAGTGGTTTATTGGCAAAAAGTCTCATGGAATTTCCCTGCCCAGCTTGGCTTTGAATCGTGATCCTCAGATCTTAGCCTCCTGAGTAGCTAGTATTATAGGTGTGAGCAACCAACACCTGTTTTTTTTTATTGTTACTTCTATTTTCTTTTCTTTCTTTTTTATTGTGGAAATACTGTAGAGAAGGGTTTACAATTACATGGGCAAGATAATGAGTACATTTCTTTATTTTTATTTTTATTTTTTTTTTATTTAATTTTATTTTATTTGAGAGCATACTGTACAGAGGGGTTACAATTACATTGGCAGGATAATGCATACATTTCTTACCAAGCATTGCAGCCTCCTCCTTTGTTTACCCTTCACCTCCCTTCCCAGCCTCCCCCCTCCCCCCCACCCAATCATACCCACCTCCCCCCCCACACACCGACATTGTAAAGCTTGCTTTGACATGACATTTTGTAATTCTCCTTGTTGCAACAGGTCCACCTGAATCCTTAAACGACTTGTTTGTCCCCATCTCCTCCACATTTTATACTGACATCAGATAAAGTGAAAGCGGGGGTTACACTGTGGGGGAGGGACATACAAAGCAACAAAGAAATAATCTTATAAATGCGTTAGAAACACATGCATGAAAGAAACGAAAACATTAAAATACATATTTAAGGGTTCGTTTTCCTAACATCACATTATCTGACCTTTTCCGCTTGACTCATACCTATACTAGATATTGCAAATAAGGGAAACCATGGGACCTATGTTTCTTTGGGCCTGGCTTACTTCACTTAATATAATTTTTTCCAAGCCTTTCCATTTCCTCACAAATGGGGAAATGTCATTCTTTCTGATGGAGGCATAGAATTCCATTGTGTATATATACCACATTTTCTTGATCCATTCATCTACTGAGGGGCTTCTGGGTTGGTTTCATATCTTAGCTATGGTAAATAATGCTGCAATAAACATAGTTGTGCTGGTAGCTTTAGTGTGGTCTTGTTTGTATACATTTGGGTAAATGCCCAAAAGTGCGATTGCTGGATCATAGGGGAGATCTATGTGAAGTCTTTTGAGGAACCTCCATACTGCTTTCCAAAGTGGTTGAACAAGTTTACATTCCCACCAACAATGAAGTAAGGTTCCTTTCTGTCCACATCCCCTCCAGCATCTGTTGTTGTTAGAGTTCTTGATTTTTGCTGTTCTAACTGGAGTGAGGTGATATCTGAATGTTGTTTTGATTTGCATTTCTTTTATGGCTAGGGATGTTGAACATTTCTTCATGTGTCTATTGGCCATCCTTCTTTCTTCTTCAGAGAAGCTTCTCTTTAAGTCTTTCGCAAACTTATTTATTGGGCAGTTGTTTCTTTGAGGATTTGTTGTTGGGTGGTTTAATTTTTTGAGTTCCAAGTATATTTTAGATATGAGACCCTTGTCCGTTGTATGGCTAGTAAAGATCTTCTCCCAATCGGTGGGCTTTCTAATGATCTTGCTAGCTATGTCATTTGCCCTGCAGAAGCTCTGCAACCTTATGCAATCCCATTTGTCCAACCTTTCTTTGATTTGTTGTGTTTCCGGGTCTCTATTCAGAAAATTTTGGCCTGAGCCAAGAAGACCTAGGGTTTCTCCTATTCCATCCTGTAATGTTTTCAGAGTGTCTGCTTTGAGTTCAAGGTCTTTGATCCATTTGGAGTTGATTCTCGTGCAGGGTGATATATAAGGATCTAGCTTTAGTTTTCCACATGTAGTTAACCAATTTTGCCAGCACCATTTACTGAAGAGGCTGTCTTTCTTCCATTCTATTGTTTTAGCTTCCTTATCGAAGATTAGATGGCTATAGGTCTGTAGGTTCATTTCTGGGTTTTCAATTCTATTCCATTGGTCCTGAGGTCTGTTCTTATGCCAATACCAAGCTGTTTTGATTACTATGGCTTTATAGTAGAGTTTGAAATTTGGTATTGATATTTCTCCAGCAGCGTTCTTTCCGTTGAGAAGTGTTTTTGCTATTCGGGGTCTTTTATTGTTCCATATGAATTTTTGGATTGCCTCTTCTATTTCCTTGAAGAATGAGGGTGGAATTTTGATAGGTATTGCGTTGAATTTGTAGATAGCCTTGGGAAGTATTGCCATTTTCACGATGTTAATCTTGCCAATCCAGGAGCATGGGAGGTTTTGCCATTTTTTAAGTTCTGTGTTGATTTCCTTTTTCAAGATTTTAAAGTTTTCATCATAGAGGTCCTTCACTTATTTAGTTAAGTTAATTCCTAGGTATTTTATTTTTTGTGGGGCTATTACAAATGGAGTTGCTTTCCTAATTTCAGCCACACTTTTCTCATTGTTGGCATACAGAAAAGCCATTGATTTTTGGGGGTTAATTTTATAACCTGCTACTTTGCCAAAGTTTTGAATCAGCTTGAGTAATTTGGGAGTGGAGTCTATGGGATTCTTTAAATACAAGATCATGTCATCTGCAAAGAGGGAGAGTTTTATTTCTTCTTTCCCTATTTGGATCCCCTTTATGTCTGCATCTTGTCTTATTGCTGTAGCTAGGCATTCTAATACTAGATTGAAGAGAAGTGGAGAGAGTGGGCATCCTTGTCTTGTTCCTGAGTTAAGAGGAAATGGCTTTAGTTTTTCACCATTGAGTATAATGCTGGCTGTAGGTTTGTCATATACAGCCTTTATTGTATTGAGGAATGTTCCATGGATTCCTAATTTTTCCAAAACCTTGATCATAAAGGGGTGTTGGATCTTGTCGAATGCTTTTTCTGCGTCTATTGAGATAACCATGTGGTTCTTGTTCTTGCTCCTGTTGATGTGATGAATAATATTAATTGATTTGCGTATATTGAACCAGCTTTGCATCCCTGAAATGAATCCAGTTTGATCGTGGTGTATGATTTTTTGGATGAATTGTTGAAGTCGATTGGCCAAAATTTTGTTGAGAAGTTTTGCATCAATGTTCATCAAAGAAATGGGTCTATAGTTCTCTTTCTTTGATGAGTCCCTGCCTGGTTTTGGGATTAGGGTTATGATGGCTTCATAGAATGTGTTCGGTACTGAGCTTTCTCTTTCAATTTCATTGAAGAGTTGGAGGAGAATTGGTGTGAGCTCTGCTTTGAAGGCCTTGTAAAATTCCGCTGTAAAACCATCTGGTCCTGGACTTTTCTTAGCTGGGAGGTCTCTTATTGCTGTTTCTATTTCAATGCTTGATATGGGCCTGTTAAGATAGTTTAACTCATCTTGGTTTAGTTTTAGCATGTCAATATTTGCTAGGAAGAGGTCCATTTCTGTCAAGTTGTCGAACTTATTAGCATAAAGTTTTGAGAAGTATTCCCTTATAATGTTCTGAATCTTGGTTGTTTCCGTGGTGATGTTTCCATTCTCATCTCTGAGTTTATTAATTTGGGTGTGTTCTCTTCTTTTTCTGATAAGATTTGCTAAGGGTCTGTCAATTTTGTTAAGTTTTTCAAAGAACCAACTCTTTGTTTTGTTGATTCTTTCTATAGTTGTTTTGGATTCTAATTCATTTAATTCTGATTTAATTTTGATTATTTCTTTCCGTCTACTGGATTGGGGTTTATCTTGCTGCTCTTTTTCAAGGAGGTTTAGATGTGTCATGAAATTGCTAGTTTCAGATCTCTCCAATTTGTTGATGTAGGAGCTCAGAGCTATAAACTTGCCTCTGAGTACTGCCTTTGCTGTGTCCCAGAGGAGCTGGTAATTTGTGTGTTCATTTTTGTTGAATAGCACGAACATTTGAATTTCCTTTCTAATCTCTTCCATGACCCACTCTTGATTCAGCAGTGTGTTGATCAGCCTCCAAGTGATACCGGACTTTCTTTGGTGGCTTTTGGTGTTGAGTTCTAATTTTATTCCCTTGTGGTCAGAGAGAATGCAGGGTATAACTTCAATGTTTCTGAATTTAGACAAGTTTGCTTTGTGGCCTAGAATGTGGTCTATTTTAGAAAACGTTCCATGTGCTGCTGAGAAGAACGTGTATTCTGATGCTGCTGGGTGAAATGTTCGGTAAATGTCTGTTAAGTCTAGTTGATCTATGCAGCTGTTTAGATCTGCGGTTTCTCTGTTGAGTTTTTGCCGAGTTGATCTGTCTAGTGGGGAGAGTGGTGTGTTAAAATCCCCAACAATTAATGTCTTTGGATCTATATGGGATTTGAGGGAAAGTAGTGTTTCTTTGATAAATTTGGGTGCTCCATTGTTTGGCGAATAGATATTGAGAATTGTAATATCCTCCTGAAGGAGAGATCCTTTGATTAGTATGTAGCGACCTTCTTTATCTCTTCTCACGATTTTTAATTTGAAGTCTATTTTATCTGATATTAGGATTGCAACTCCCGCCTGTTTATGAGGGCCGTTTGCTTGGTAGATTTTGTTCCAGCCTTTAACATTGAAAATGTGTTTGTTTTTACGGGCAAGATGTGACTCTTGCAGGCAGCAGATAGAAGGGTCTTGTTTTTTAATCCAACTAGACAGTCTATGTCGCTTAATTGGAGAGTTCAGTCCGTTAACGTTAAGCGATAGGACTGAGAGGTATTTGGGAGTTCCTGCCATGTTATCTACCTTCTTGGGGGCTGCGAAAACTGGGTTCTTCCTATGGTTCTTGGATTCTCCGTTTGGGTGCAGTTTGTTGGCCTTTATTGTGGTCTTGTTGGTTTTCTATGTGTAGGACATCTTTAAGAATCTTTTGTAGGGCTGGTTTGGTGGAGATGTATTGTTTCAATTTTTCTTTGCTGTGGAAGGTTTTTATTTGGCCTTCAGTTATGAAGGAGAGTTTAGCTGGGTACAGTATTCTTGGTTGATAGTTGTTTGTTTTTAGGGCATGGCATACGTCATTCCAGGCTCTTCTTGCTTTGATTGTCTCTGCTGAGAAATCTGAGGTGATTCTAATTGGTTTCCCTTTATAGGTGATTACCGTTTTCTCCCTGACAGCTTTAAGGATCTTTTCCTTGTTCTGAGTTGATCCTGTGTGGATTATAATGTGACGGTGGTATGTCCTATTCTGGTCTGGTCTATTTGGGGTTCTAAAGGCTTCTTGTATCTGAATAGGCCTATCTTTTTGCATGTTTGGGAAGTTCTCTGCTAGGATCCTGTTGAACAAATTTCCTAGACCATTAACTTCTGTTTCTAGGTGCTCCTCTACACCCATTATCCTTAAGTTAGGCCTTCTGATGGTGTCTTCCAGGTGTTGGATAGATCTGTCGTATTTCTTGGACTTGTCTTGGATGGTTGTATGTTCTTTCTCTATAATATCTAGGCTGTCTTCAATCCCTGAGATTCGATCTTCTGCATGGTCTAACCTGCTGTCAAGACTCTCTACTTTGTTTTTAATCTCTTTTCCTTCTAATTGGTCAGCTTTGATGGCTTCAAGTTCTTTGTTGAAGCTCTGTTTTAGGTCTTGTATGAATCTCTTTACTTCCTTAGTTTGGTGTTCAGTGTTTGTCCTCAAATCACTTAGTTGATTGGATATGGTTTCTTTGGACTCCCATTCCTTCTGTTGGGTTCCATTCAGC
Source organism: Dipodomys merriami (assembly GCF_024711535.1). NCBI lineage: Eukaryota > Metazoa > Chordata > Mammalia > Rodentia > Heteromyidae > Dipodomys > Dipodomys merriami. The sequence goes on along the minus strand of NW_027202844.1, from coordinate 90,459 downwards.
ATTCCCTTTGTGGTCTCCCTGACTTCCTTCAGCTCTTTGTTAATGGATTCTATGGATGCCTTTAGTGATCTTTGTGTGTTCTCTACCTGGTCTCTCAATTCCTGTACTACTCTTTGTTTAGCTTCCTCACGTTCGTGGGATTCCTGCAGTTCTCTTTGAGTGTTCTCAGCCTGCTCACGCCATTCCTCCCTTTCTCTTTGAGTATTCTCAAGTTGTTCACGCAAATCCTGTATCAGTTTTTGATTAGCTTCCTCACGCTTATGATATTCCTGTTTAAACTTCTGTGATGCCTCCTCTCTCTCCCTATCACGCTCATAGAGAGTCCTTTGTAAGTTGTCAAACTTCTCATTTATCATGTTTGCCACCGGTGTTTGTAGAGCTATTTGGGAACTCTCCTCTGGAGTGTTCATTATCTGATCTGACCCCTGATTATCAAGATTGGGAATTGAGATACCCGAATTTGCCATTTTTCTTGTGTTTTTCCGGCTTACTCTGCCCATTTGAGATGAAGATAGTACCAGTTTTGTGCTAGAACACTATCTTAAGGCAACCATCAACCAAAGTTTGCATTTGTACAGTCAATAGTCTACAGATACAATCTAGTTCAACAGATACATCTATTCAACATCAAACAACTATATGTTAAAGGACTTCGAACCGCAGAAAAGAATTTGGAAAACCAGAAATTATTAGGATTAGGGAGAGATGTGGGTGAAAAATAGGAATAGATTGGTGTGGGGAAGCACAGGGAGAGTTAACTATGTCCTAATCACAATGCAGGAAATGGGTTGGGTAGGATGCAAGTAGAGAGAGAGAGAAAAAGAAGAGAGGGATAGGGGAATGAAAAGAGACTAGAAAAAAAATAGAAACGTAAAAATTAAAGTTATTGTAGAGATTAAAAGACCATCTATTTAGAGAGGAATGTGAATATGTTGTGAGAAAGGGAGGGACATAGAGAAGATGTGAAAAACTTTAAGGATGGGAAAGGGAGAAGAAAAGATCAGAAGTTCAGTAGAGCTAGACAAAAAACAAAAAGATAATTATGAAAGAAAGAAAAAGAGAAAGAAGATAAGAAAAGAAAGGAAAACGCTCATTTACATATTCCTAAAATAAAAATTATAAGAGGAGAAAACAAAAAAAAAGTTACTGGAAATCAATTATTTTTTCAGAAGAGGCAAAAATTAAAGATTAATAAAAGTTTTAAAAGAGAAAAAAATTTATATATATATAAGGTAACAAAAAACAAAAAACAAACAAAAGAAAAAAAAAGAAAAGAAGAAAAAAAATCCTTTGATTTTTTTTGGGGGGGGGAGGGGTGGGAAGAATCCTGTATCTCCCTTTTGTCTGTAACCAGCCTTTTGTTGGAGTCTCTGGTCAGCTTGAGGTCCTGTGACTTGATTGGTTTCTTAAGTTGATTTGTTGGAAGAGGCAGAAAAATGCTCTGCTTTACCCAAGATTTTGAGATCCCCCTCCCAGGTTAGTTTTCTAGGAGGGTGATCTGCTTTGAGAATCACAAAAGAGGGGGATGCAGTGGTGAGGCTAGGTTCTGGGTAGAGTTGTGGCCTTTCAACAATCAGTAGCTTTTTCCTGGGGCTGATTTGTGCAAAAAAAAAAAAATCTCCCAGAGCCCAGCCTGGAGCCGTTCTCAGGGATTCTGTTTTTCAATTGATTGTTGAGGCTGCTAGAGGGAGGGGCAGCCTCTGGCTCTGGTTACCCAGTGAGGGAAGCCACTCCAATGGCTGGCGCCTGAGCTGGGTGACTTTTCCCTGGATGTAGCCGAGTCTGGCAGGTCACTTTGCCGTTAAGTTCTTGTGACCTGCTAAATGACTCGTTTTATTCCAAGGCCTGGGTTCGAGTTGGCAGCTCCTCCGGGCTTTGTCGGTATCCAAGATGGAGATCCCCGGTGCTGGGGGGGGAGGGGTGGCCTTCCCTCCTCTGCTCCCTGAGAAGGAGTGAGGACGTCGGGCTTGTACTCACGCCGAGTCTTGGATCCTGGGTCGTCTCTGGTCTGCAAGCTGCAGGATGAAGCTGTCCACTCTTTGTTGGTTCTTGCTGGTGTTGAGTAGAATCCGCTCGCCCACTGCGTCTGGCGCCTTTGTCCTGGACACTCTGTGTGAGCGCTCAGGTATGGCCCCCGGCTGCGGTCTCTGCCGCTTGCGACCCTGCCGCCGCCGCCGCCGCGGCGGCTGCTGGCGAGCACTCAGGTGTTTCTTTTTGCCTTGGTTTCCCTCTCTTGTCTAACTCTCTGTCCTGTGATGGCACACTTGGTGTGATTCTCTGGCTTAAGACTGTTCACTGGAACTCTAAAACTGCTTTCTATGCAAGAGCTTGTTCAGATTACAGCTTCTCCTCCACCATCTTCCCGGAACTCATAGATTATATTTATTATCAGCAGATCCTTGATAATTATACTAGACACCATCAAGGTAATAACAGAACAACTAAATGCCACTAGTAGGATTGCATGGAAAGACTAGCTTTAGGTATTTTAGCTGGAAAGGGAATTATTTCTGTGGTGATTAATAAGTGGTGCTGCCAAGGCCTTACATAGATTGAAGGCTGGCAAAAGGTGAGCCATTTACTAGCTTGTTGATCAATAATTTGGAAGACAAAGGAATGGTGCTGTCCAAATTTGCCTCTAGTACTTGTTTTCATAACAATGCCTGTGTTGGTTGTTGTATGAATGAGGGCAAAACACCCATTTCTTAAATAGTCTACCTTTGGATACTGCTGAATGGGAAAGTCTAGCAAAGCTGACTAGGTTTGAAAAAAAGATAAAACAAGGCAGGACTGTAGGAGTTAGAATCTTTTCTGCCAAAGTGCTTGACATAAGCACTGCCTTTTAAAGATGAGCTGCTATCTTACAAGAAGATCAGACTCCTTTTCTGACAAACTTTGACCAGATACCCTGGTTTTTCCTAATTTGAAAGTGTATCTGAGCAAGAAAGATTACGATCCCAAAATTCTGATGAGTGAGAGATATGGTTGACTTCCTGCTCAGCATGCTTGCTTGGCTTCCTGTCAGTATCAGATTCTTCTGCAGAAGTAAATTATGCCTTGCTGGGTTCCTTTTGAGCTGTGGGATCTGAGGTGTCACATAGGAGAAAACATCAAGATATTTACAACAACTGCTCTGATGAACTTAAACTCCTTATTTAGTATAGCTTTGGAAAAGCACAAGTTAAAATTGTATATTAATTATACAAAGGAATTTTACTGTTACTTCCATATATACAAGGTGTACTTTTAAAGAATTTGATTGCTCTTCCCCTTTTTATGGCCACCTTTATAGAATGTACTTCAATCATCTTCATCTCCATCACTTTCACCTTTCCTATTCCCCGTCTGGCCGATTCTTGCTCCAGTCTGAGGTTTCTTGTTTGCCTTTTATATCTTTTGCATAAGTTATTGTAAGCAAAATTACTTACAGAAAATACACTATAGACTGTGATAACAAGGTTAAAAAGTCTTAGAATGGAAGATGCATTATGTTAACTCAGATATGCCTATCTTCAAACTTTTGTTTTCATTCTTTTCCATGAGGGGCCTGCTTTCAAATCGGAAGTGTTTATTATTTTCTGTTTAACCATTGAATCATAAGCATCTCCCATTACTTATTCTGAAAACATAGGCACCCATTGGTGGTGAGCCTGTCTGTTAGTGAGCAAGGGTATTTTTCATTTTATTGGAGCTTTGGTTCTGGTTATAGTTTATCTGCTTCTCCTTCTGCAATTTGCTTTTCGCTCTGCAGTCTTTCCTGGAATAAAGTTGAGCAGTGGCAGAGCAAGTAGTCAAATGCTATGTTCACTCAGTGTGCTAGACAGAAATCTGCAAATTAGGTATGTGCTCAAGGTGGTCCATTGTGGCATGGTGACAAACTATTATGTAAGTTATACATACACACAAGGGAGTAATCTGTCTTTAGCAGAGATGTCACGAATACAAGGTTTTGAAAATATTTTGTGGACTTCTCTACAATTAGGCTTGAGTTAATTTTGTATTGCTATTACAAATACTTGATAGTCACCTTAGAAAAGCTTATTTTGGCTCAAAAATTTTGAGGTTCCAATCTATAATTGGGCAGACCTATTGTGTTAAGGCCTCCTATGTGGAGGATGGGGATGACATGATGGTTGTACGGTGTAGGAAAACTATTCACTTCATGGTCAAGAAAAATCTGGGGTTCCATTTCTCACTTCAAGGACACACCCTACATAACCAGAAGACATCCCATTAGGTCTTATATTCTCATTTGCACCATCTCCAAGAAGCTAAGGGCCGAGCCTTTAAAACACAGGCATTAGGTGGACACTTAAGATCCAGCCTATAGCACTACTTTTTGAACAGTAATGTGCATATAAATTATTTGGGAATTTTAAATGTAGCTTCAGATTCAATGGGGCTGGGACTGCTGAGAATTTGAGTTTCTAATAGGTTCTATATTAACACATGTTTGGGTTTGGGGATTACTTTTTGAGTAACACTGCTCTTTGTACCACATTTGTGCCATAAACTTCAAGTTTTCAGCTAGAATCTTAACACTGGAGGAATGAGAACAAGCAAAAGAAGATACATAGCTATTAGGCCCCTAAAAGCCACAGAAGATAGGCAAAGAGGTAGTTTAAACACTAGCACAGGTTTATTTGGAAGAAAAGTCTACAGAAAGGGTCTCAGATGTTGTAAGGTAAATTATCAGAATTCAGAGAAACCATATTTTGAGAGGTAGAATATTGGAGTTTTTGTGACAATGCACTGCCTACAGACTGCTAACTTAATAATGAAGGCCTGCAATCCACAAATACACTTAACACAGCTAGGGAATAGGCTGGAGAGGAAAGAACAAAAAACCAAAATTTCAGCTCTCTGATGGATAGCTGAATTGGACACCATGATGACTAGAGACAAGCCAGGAGATGAGAGACAGGCAGGAACATGGAGATACACATGGCATGGTGTCCCCCACTAGGGGGATGGGTCACATGACCCTCAGTCCCAGGCACTGAACTGACAGGTTCAGTAACCTATCAGTCAAGTAGCCACTCCCATCTCCAGGGATCCAGGGGTGCCTATCACCTGAGGGGGTGTGGGAGCATCACCCTCCCCTACTATGAAGATTTCAAACCTTAAATGGACTTACTCAGGTACCAGCAGAACTTTTCTATCTAGGGTATGCTTAGAGGCTACTCAGAGGCTGGTGATCCAAGCCATTTAGGGAGTTAATCAATGCAGTGTGATGACCCCCTGTCCCCCCCCCGACAAAAAGAAGAATGTGAAATGTTAAAATAGAAACTGTACAAAATTATTGAATTTTAAGAATAGGGCCAAACTATGCAAGGCAGGATTGAACTGGAACAAATAGTTACGAGGAAAGGAGTAGGCCTATTTACCCCCTAGCTGTTCCTTCTACTGTAATTACTAGATTTGAAAAAGCAAAATACCTGGCCCCGAAACCAGGAACTGCCCGTTGCTTTAGGTCAAGAAATTGTTACAGGAGTACTTATGGTTTTAATTGTTTCGGGAATGTTTGTGACTTAAGAGCTTGCAAAATAAAATAACTGCGAAGTTCTTCTGTACACCACCTTGCTTGAATCTGCTCTAAAAGAATGCTTTTTTTTAACCTTTATAAACCCTGAGCTATTTGAGTTTGGGACTGCTCATTCCCTAGATGAGTTAACCCTGGCTGATCAATTGAATAAACTATCTTTTAAGATACTGGTCAGCGTCTGTGACTTTGTCCAGGGGGTGAGTCCACTTCATCTGGATGCCCCAGTGAGATCCTATTCTCGCCTGAACAGGACAACACCTGTCATGACCTGACTCCTGTGTCAGGGGACAGGCCACATGGCCACACCTAGTGGAAGGCCTTGAGAGACATTCCTCAGTCCCAGGTGCCCTTGCTCTGTGAAACCCCTGAAATGAACTCTGGAGTTTGTTCTACCAGTAAATTTCTGCTTGTCATCATCATGTAAAAACATAAATGAGTTGTTTTAAACTCCCAAGAAAAGTCATCAAGTTTTGGTGTTAGCAAAAACTTGAAAATTAACTAACGTTCTTCTTCAAAATAATGCAATAATCCTTTACATTTTTGAGAAGTCAGATAATTTGATTACAATGTGAACAGCTTAATGCATTAAAACACCAGATCTTTGGTTTTCTGTAATATCCAAGTTACTATTCACTGGCAGAAATTTCTTCCGTTGTCTGGCCTCAGTCCCTCCTGCTGTTAGAAATTTACTTTCTCCTCTGAAACCCCTTTTCCCTGGGAAAAGAATAGCCATGGGTACAAAACTGTGAAATCAGAAAACAAAACAGGGTGATATATAAGGATCTAGCTTTAATTTTCTGCAAGTAGTTAACCAATTTTGCCAGCACCATTTACTGAAGAGGCTGTGTTTTTTCCACTCCATTTTTTTTTATCTCCCTTATCGAAAATTAGATGGCTATAGGTCTGTAGGTTCATTTCTGGGATTTCAATTCTATTCCATTGGTCCTGAGGTCTGTTCTTGTCCCAATACTAAGCTGTTTTTATTACTATGGCTTTGTAGTAAGGTTTGAAATTTGAAATTGATATTCCTGTAGCACTGTTCTTTCTGTTAAGGATCTTTTTAGCTATTCTTTTATTGTTCCATATGAATTTTTTGATTGCCTCCTCTATTTCCTTTAAGAATGAGGATGGAATATTAATAGGTATCGCAATGAATTTGTAGATAGCCTTGGGAAGTATTGCCCTTTTCATAATATTAATCTTTCCAATCCAGGAACATGGGAGTTTTTGCCACTTTCTAAGTTCTATTTTGATTTCTTTTTTCAAGTTTTTAAAGTTTTCATCATAAAGGTCCTTCACTTGCTTAGTTAAGTTAATTCCTAGGTATAGAAAGCAGCTTTAGAGTTCCAGTGAACAGTCCTAAGCCAGAGAATCACACCAAGTGTGCCATCACAGGACAGAGAGTTAGACAAGAGAGGGGAAGCCAAGGCAAAAAGAAGCACCGAGTGGTCGCCAGCAGCCGCCAAGGCGGCGGCGGCGGCGGCAGGGTCGCAAGCGGCAGAGACCACAGCCGGGGGCCATACCTGAGCGCTCACACAGAGAGTCCGGGACGAAGGAGCCAGACGCAGCGGGCGAGCGGATTCTACTCAACACCAGCAAGAATCAACAAAGAGCGGACATCTTCACCCTGCAGCTTGCAGACCAGAGACGACCCAGGATCCAAGACTCGGCACCAGAGACGACCCAGGATCCAAGACTCGACGTGAGTACAAGCCCGACATCCTCACTCCTCAGGGAGCAGAGGAAGGAAGGCCACCCCTCCCCCCCCCCAGCACCGGTGATCTCCATCTTGGATACCGACAAAGCTCGGAGTTGCTGCTAGCTCCAGCTCAGGCCTTGGAATAAAATGAGTCATTTAGCAGGTCACAAGAACTTAACTGCGAAGTGACCTGCCAGACTCAGCTCCATCCAGGGAAAAGTCACCCAGCTCAGGCGCCAGCCTAACCTCACTGGGTAACCAGAGCCAGAGGCTGCCCCTCCCTCTAGCAGCCACCACAATCAATTGAAAAACAGAAACCCTGAGAATGGCTCCAGGCTGGGCGCTGTGAGCTTTATCACAAAAAAGCCCCAGGGAAAAGCTACTGTTTGTTGAAAGGCCTCAACGCTACCCAGAACCTAGCCTCATCACCACATCCCCCTCTTTTGTGACTCTCAAAGCAGACCACCCTCCCAGAAAACTAACCTGGGAGGGGGATCTCAAAATTTTGGGTAAAGCAGAGCATTTTTCTGCCTCTTCCAACCAATCGACTTAAGAAACCAATCAAGCCACAGGACCTCAAGCTGACCAGAGACTCCAAGAGACTGGTTGCAGATAAAAGGGAGATACAGGATTCTTCCCACTCCTCCCCCCCAAAAAAAAAAAAAAATCAAAAGACTTTTTTTTTTCTTTTTTTCTTTTTTTCTTTTTTTTTTTCTTCTTCTTCTTCTTTTCTTTTTTTTTGCTTGTTTTTTGTTTTTTGTTACCTTATATATATATATATATATATATATATATATATATATATATATATATGTATATAAATTTTTTCCCTTCTAAAACTTTTATTAATCTTTAATTTTTGCCTCTTCTGAAAAAATAATTGTTTTCCAGTAACTTTTTTTTTCTCATCTTATAATTTTTATTTCAGAATTACGTGAATGAGAGTTTTCCTTTCTTTTCTTGTCTTCTTTCTCTTTTTCTTTCTTTCTTAATTATCTTTTTGTTTTTTATCTAGCTCTACTGAACTTCTGATCTTTTCTTCTCCCTTAAAGCTTTTCACATCTCCTCAATGTCCCTCCCCTTCTCTGAACATATTCACATTCCTCTCTAAATAGATGGTCTTTTAACCTCTATAATAACATTAATTTTTATGTTTCTATTCTTTTTCTGGTCTCTCTTTATTCCCCTTTCCGTCTCTTCTTTTTCTCTCTCTCTCTACTTGCATCCTACCCAACCCATTTCCTGCACTGTGATTAGGACATAGTTAACTCTCCTTGTGCCTCCCAACACCAATCTATTCCGATTTTTTACCCACATCTCTCACTAATCCTAAAAATTTCTGGTTTTCCAAATTCTTTTCTGCGGTTCGAAGTCCTTTAACATATAGTCGTTTGATGTTGAATAGATGTATCTGTTGAACTAGATTGTATCTGTAGACTATTGACTGTACAAATGCAAACTTTGGTTGATGGTTGCCTTAAGATAGTGTTCTAGCACAAAACTGGTGCAATCTTTATCTCAAATGGGCCGAGTAAGCCGGAAAAACACAAGAAAAATGGCAAATTCGGGTATCTCAATTCCCAACCTTGATAATCAGGGATTAGAACAGATAAAGAATAATCCAGAGGAGAGTTCCCAAATAGCTCTACAAACACTAATAGCAAACATGATAAATGAGAAGTTTGACAATGTACAAAGGACTCTGTATGAGCGTGATAGGGAGAGAGAGGAGGCATCCCAGAAGTTTATACAGGAATATCATAAGCGTGAGGAAGCTTCTCAAAAACAGATACAGGATTTGCGTGAACAACTTGAGAATACTCAAAGAGAAAGGGAGGAATGGTGTGAGCAGGCAGAGAACACTCAAAGAGAACTGCAGGAATCCCACAGAAGGGAGGAAACTAATCAAAGAGTAATTCACGAATTAAGAGACCAGGTAGAGAATACACAAAGATCACTAAAGACATTCATGGAATCCATGAACAAAGAGCTGAAGGAAGTCAGGGAGACCACAAAGGGAATGCTGAATGGAACCCAACAGAAGGAATGGGAGTCCAAAGAAACCATAACCAATCAACTAAGTGATTTGAGAACAAACACTGAACACCAAATTAAGGAAGTAAAGAAATTCATACAAGACCTAAGACAGAGCTTCAACAAAGAACTTGAAGCCATCAAAGCTGACCAATTAGAAGGAAAAGAGATAAAAAACAAAGTAGAGAGTCTTGACAGCAGGTTAGACCATGCAGAAGATCGAATCTCAGGGATTGAAGACAGCCTAGATATTATAGAGAAAGAACATACAACCATCCAAGACAAGTCCAAGAAATATGATAGGTCTATCCAACACCTGGAGGACACCATCAGAAGGCCCAATTTAAGGATAATGGGTGTAGAGGAGCACCTAGAAACAGAAGTTAATGGTCTAGGAAATTTGTTTAACAGGATCCTAGCAGAGAACTTCCCAAACATACAAAAAGATAGGCCTATTCAGATACAAGAAGCTTTTAGAACCCCAAATAGACCAGACCAGAATAGGACATCTCACCGTCACATTATAATCCACACAGGATCAACCCAGACCAAGGAAAAGATCCTTAAAGCTGTCAAGGAGAAAAGGTTAATCACCTATAAAGGGAAACCAATTAGAATTACCTCAGATTTCTCAGCAGAGACAATCAAAGCAAGAAGAGCCTGGAATGACGTATGCCATGCCCTAAAAACAAACAACTATCAACCAAGAATACTGTACCCAGCTAAACTCTCCTTCATAACTGAAGGCCAAATAAAAACCTTCCATAGCAAAGAAAAATGGAAACAATACATCTCCACCAAACCAGCCCTGCAAAAGATTCTTAAAGATGTCCTACACATAGAAAACCAACAAGAACGCAACAAAGGCCAAGAAATTGCACACAAACTGAGAATCCAAGAACCTTAGGAAGAACCCAGTTTTCACAGCCCCCAAGAAGGTGGATAACATGGCAGGAACTCCCAAATACCTCTCAGTCCTATCTCTTAACGTTAACGGACTGAACTCTCCAATTAAGCGACATAGACTGTCTAGTTGGATTAAAAAACAAGACCCTTCTATCTGCTGCCTGCAGGAGTCACATCTTGCCCGTAAAAACAAACATATTTTCAGGGTTAAAGGCTGGAACAAAATCTACCAAGCAAACGGCCCTCATAAACAGGCGGGAGTTGCAATCCTAATATCAGATAAAATAGACTTCAAATTAAAATTCGTGAGAAGAGATAAAGAAGGTCGCTACATAGTAATTAAAGGATCTCTCCTTCAGGAGGATATTACAATTCTAAATATCTATTCGCCAAACAATGGAGCACCCAAATTTATCAAAGAAACACTACTTTCCCTCAAATCCCATATAGATCCAAAGACATTAATTGTTGGGGATTTTAACACACCACTCTCCCCACTAGATAGATCAACTCGGCAAAAACTCAACAGAGAAACCGCAGATCTAAACAGCTGCATAGATCAACTAGACTTAACAGACATTTACCGAACATTTCACCCAGCAGCATCAGAATACACGTTCTTCTCAGCAGCACATGGAACGTTTTCTAAAATAGACCACATTTTAGGCCACAAAGCAAACTTGTCTAAATTCAGAAACATTGAAGTTATACCTTGCATTCTCTCTGACCACAAGGGAATAAAATTAGAACTCAACACCAAAAGCCACCAAAGAAAGTCCGGTATCACATGGAGGCTGAACAACACACTGCTGAATCATGAGTGGGTCATGGAAGAGATTAGAAAGGAAATTCAAATGTTCATGCTATTCAACAAAAATGAACACACAAATTACCAGCTCCTCTGGGACACAGCAAAGGCAGTACTCAGAGGAAAGTTTATAGCTCTGAGCTCCTACATCAACAAATTGGAGAGATCGGAAACTAACAATTTGATGACACATCTAAACCTCCTTGAAAAAGAGCAGCAAGATAAACCCCAATCCAGTAGACGGAAAGAAATAATCAAAATTAAATCAGAATTAAATGAATTAGAATCCAAAAAAACTATAGAAAGAATCAACAAAACAAAGAGTTGGTTCTTCGAAAAACTTAACAAAATTGACAGACCCTTAGCAAACCTTATCAGAAAAAGGAGAGAGCACACCCAAATTAATAAACTCAGAGATGAGAATGGAAACATCACCACGGAAACAACCAAGATTCAGAACATTATAAGGGAATACTTCTCAAAACTTTATGCTAATAAGTTTGAGAACTTGACAGAAATGGACCTTTTCCTAGCAAATATTGACATGCCAAAACTAAACCAAGATGAGTTAAACCAGCTTAACAGGCCCATATCAAGCATTGAAATAGAAACAGCAATAAGAGACCTCCCAGCTAAGAAAAGTCCAGGACCAGATGGTTTTACAGCGGAATTTTACAAGGCCTTCAAAGCAGAGCTCACACCAATACTCCTCCAACTCTTCAATGAAATTGAAAGAGAAAGCTCAGTACCGAACACATTCTATGAAGCCATCATAACCCTCATCCCAAAACCAGGCAGGGACTCATCAAAGAAAGAAAACTATAGACCCATTTCTTTGATGAACATTGATGCAAAACTTCTCAACAAAATTTTGGCCAATCGACTTCAACAATTCATCCAAAAAATCATACACCATGATCAAACAGGATTCATTTCAGGGATGCAAAGCTGGTTCAATATACGCAAATCAATTAATATTATTCATCACATCAACAGGAGCAAGAATAAGAACCACATGGTTATCTCAATAGATGCAGAAAAAGCATTTGACAAGATCCAACACCCCTTTATGATGAAGGTTCTGGAAAAATTAGGAATCCATGGAACATTCCTCAATACAATAAAGGCTGTATATGACAAACCTACAGCCAGCATTATACTCAATGGTGAAAAACTAAAGCCATTTCCTCTTAACTCAGGAACAAGACAAGGATGCCCACTCTCTCCACTTCTCTTCAATCTAGTATTAGAATGCCTAGCTACAGCAATAAGGCAAGATGCAGACATAAAGGGGATCCAAATAGGGAAAGAAGAAATAAAACTTTCCCTCTTTGCAGATGACATGATCTTGTATTTAAAGAATCCCATAGACTCCACTCCCAAATTACTCAAGCTGATTCAAAACTTTGGCAAAGTAGCAGGTTATAAAATTAACCCCCAAAAATCAATGGCTTTTCTATATGCCAACAATGAGAAATGTGTGGCTGAAATTAGGAAAGCAACTCCATTTGTAATAGCCCCACAAAAAATAAAATACTTAGGAATTAACTTAACCAAAGAAGTGAAGGACCTCTATGATGAAAACTTTAAAATCTTGAAAAAGGAAATCAACACAGAACTTAAAAAATGGCAAAACCTCCCATGCTCCTGGATTGGCAAGATTAACATCGTGAAAATGGCAATACTTCCCAAGGCTATCTACAAATTCAACGCGACACCTATCAAAATTCCACCCTCATTCTTCAAGGAAATAGAGGAGGCAATCCAAAAATTCATATGGAACAATAAAAGACCCCGAATAGCAAAAACGCTCCTCAACGGAAAGAACACTGCTGGAGGAATATCAATACCAAATTTCAAACTCTACTAAAAAGCCATAGTAATCAAAACAGCTTGGTATTGGCATAAGAACAGACCTCAGGACCAATGGAATAGAATTGAAAACCCAGAAATGAACCTACAGACCTATAGCCATCTAATCTTCGATAAGGAAGCTAGAACAATAGAATGGAAGAAAGACAGCCTCTTCAGTAAATGGTGCTGGCAAAATTGGTTAACTACATGTAGAAAACTAAAGCTAGATCCTTATATATCACCCTGCACCAGAATCAACTCCAAATGGATCAAAGACCTTGAACTCAAAGCAGACACTCTGAAAACATTACAGGATGGAATAGGAGAAACCCTAGGTCTCCTTGGCTCAGGTCGAAATTTTCTGAATAGAGACCCGGAAGCACAACAAATCAAAGAAAGGTTGGACAAATGGGATTGCATAAGGTTGCAGAGCTTCTGCAGGGCAAATGACATAGCTGGCAAGATCAATAGAAAGCCCACCGATTGGGAGAAGATCTTTACTAGCCATACAACGGACAAGGGTCTCATATCTAAAATATACTTGGAACTCAAAAAATTAAACCACCCAACAACAAATCCTCAAAGAAACAACTGCCCAATAAATAAGTTTGCGAAAGACTTAAAGAGAAGCTTCTCTGAAGAAGAAAGAAGGATGGCCAATAGACACATGAAGAAATGTTCAACATCCCTAGCCATAAAAGAAATGCAAATCAAAACAACATTGAGATATCACCTCACTCCAGTTAGAACAGCAAAAATCAAGAACTCTAATAACAACAGATGCTGGAGGGGATGTGGACTGAAAGGAACCTTACTTCATTGTTGGTGGGAATGTAAACTTGTTCAACCACTTTGGAAAGCAGTATGGAGGTTCCTCAAAAGACTTCACATAGATCTCCCCTATGATCCAGCAATCCCACTTTTGGGCATTTACCCAAATGTTTACAAACAAGACCACACTAAAGCTACCAGCACAACTGTGTTTATTGCAGCATTATTTACCATAGCTAAGATATGGAACCAACCCAGATGCCCCTCAGTAGATGAATGGATCAAGAAAATGTGGTATATATACACAATGGAATTCTATGCCTCCATCAGAAAGAATGACATTTCCCCATTTGTTAGGAAATGGAAAGGTTTGGAAAAAATTATATTAAGTGAAGTAAGCCAGGCCCAAAGAAGCATAGGTCCCATGGTTTCCCTTATTTGCAATATCTAGTATAGGTATGAGTCAAGCGGAAAAGGCCAGATAATGTGATGTTAGGAAAATGAAACCTTAAATATGTATTTTAATGTTTTCGTTTCTTTCATGCATGTGTTTCTAATGCATTTATAAGATTATTTCTCTGTTGCTTTGTATGTCCCTCCCCCACAGTGTAACCCCCGCTTTCACTATATTTGATGTTAGTATAACATGTGGAGGAGATGGGGACAAACAAGTCGTTTAAGGATTCAGGTGGACCTGTTGCAACAATGAGAAGTACAAAATGTCATGTCAAAACCAGCTTTACAATTTCGGTGTGGGGGGGGAGGGGGGTATAATTGGGTGGGGGGAGGGGGGTAAAATTGGGTGGGGGGAGGTGGGAGACGGGGAAGGGAAGTGAAGGGTAAACAAAGGAGGAGGCTGCAATGCTTGGTAAGAAATGTATGCATTATCCTGCCCATGTAATTGTTGCCCCTCTGTACAGTATGTTCTCAAATAAAATAAAATACAATTAAAAAAAAAAGTTAATTCCTAGGTATTTTATTTTTTGTGAGGCTATTCCAAATAGAGTTGCTTTCCTAATTTCAGCCACACTTTTCTTATTGTTGGCATACAGAAAAGCCATTGATTTTTGAGGGTTAATTTTATACCCTTCTACTTTGCCAAAGTTTTGAATCAGCTTGAGAAATTTGGGAGTGTAGTCTGTGGGATACTTTAAATACAAGATCATGTCATCTGCAAAACGGGAGAGTTTTATTTCTTCTTTCCCCATTTGGATTCACTTTATGTTTGTATCTTGTTTTATTGCTGTAGCTAGGCATTCTAGTACTAGATTGAAGAGCAGTGGATACAGTGGACATACTTGTCTCATTCCTGAGTTAAGAGGAAATGGTTTTAGTTTTTCACCATTAAATACAATTTTTGCTGTAGGTTTGTCATCTACAGCCTTTATTGTATTGAGGAACGTTCCATGGATTCCTAACTTTTCCAGAACCTTCATCATAAAGGGGTGTTGGATCTTGTCAAATGCTTTTTCTGCATCTATTGAGATAACAATCTGGTTCTTATCCTTGCTCCTGTTGATGTGATGAATTGTATTAATTAATTTGTGTATATTGAACCAGCTTTACATCCCTGAAATGAATCCTGTTTGATCGTGGTGTGTGATTGTTTCGATGTATTGTTGATTCAATTGGCCAAAATTTTGTTGAGAAGTTTTGTATCAATATTCATCGAAGAAATGGGTTTACAGTTCTCTTTCTTTGATGAGTCGCTGCTGGGTTTTGGGATGAGGGTTATGATGGCCTCATAGAATGAGTTTGGTAGTGAACTTTCTCTTTCAATTTCATTGAAGAATTGGAGGAGTATTGGTGTGAGATATATACTCATTATTACAAATAAGGGAAACTGCAAGCACTTTTTAAAGAAAATAACTGTGTGTCATGGAAAGGGAAGAAAAGGAACCAACCAATCATTATATGCGCCCTATTATGCGCCAAAGCTTTCTATACTTTCCCTGCTGTGCACGCACTGATGTCACTTCACCTGATTTTGGTATCCCGTCAGATTTTAACATAAAAAACTCGGGCTCTGCCCACTCAACTTCCTCTCAGTGCCATCTTTGCTGCCTAGGTGCTCCATAGAGAAGGCCTTGAATATGCCAAGAAAGAGGAATAAGAAGCCAACTCTGATCTTGGAGTTCTAGATCTACCAACTCAGAGGCAATGTATTTACAGTGTTAATGCTACACAACCTGTGGTAGTTTATTATTACATTACTAGCAAACATGTGGAATTTATAAGACCTGAAATGTCATTGACTCTTGGTGTCCATGACTCATCTCTATAGTCCTAGTGATTAAAAAGGATGTGACTTGGGGGATAATGTTTTTCAGGCTGGTAGGAAATTTCATGAGGTTCTATCTCCAATTAACTACAAAAATTTCTGGGCTGGAGGCATGGTTCAAATGGTAGACTGACTACTGTTTGCAAATAAACTGAGAGCATGAGGTATGTTCATGCCCCAAACTGGGAGAAAAAAGTCCTTAGAAGAATACCAAAAGAAGCAGAATTATGAACAGGAAAGCAGAAACAGAAGAAATAAACTTATTGATATAGAAAAAGCTTCCCAATGTGAAATATGGCAAAACTGTAATATTTAGGGTTTTCCTTCCTATACAGTAGAAATAAATGATATTTTTACTTGACAAAACTAAAATGTAAAACTGTATGCAATAAAGAATCACATTACGTTTATGTTTCCATAATTTAACCTATTTTCCTACAAATTTCTAGAATAATGTAGCTTTGGAAAATGAATACGTGTTGAATTTTCATAAAGAATTACATATCCTTGCAAGCGTTGTCTAAAATTTATCTACACTGAAATGATTGCCGTTGATAGCTTTCTCAAGATCCCAAATGTTAATATTTTCAGCTGAACTTCCACAAAACTCACACCCCAAACATAACTTTTTAGTTTGTTCATGCAATCATTGGAATTAAATATATGTCTCAAAATGTTAAGTACCGTTATCTGCTGTCATTAATGTAGCATAACTAATACAATTAAGTAAATACTCTGAGGGAAATAAGATACTTGCTTCTAAATACAGACCTGCAGACATGCACACACACACACACACACACACACACACACACACACACACACACACACACACACACACACATTTACCACTCTAACTCATGTTAGGTTCCTGACATTGGGTATCAGGCAATGATCTAATAAACAAACTTTCTTGCCCAGATATAAAATACATTCATAATTCCACACATACCAAAATATCAGACCATTCAAAATAATGAGAATATTTAATAGAACCAACCAACTCTTGAGCCATCTACTCCCTGATTTCATTCATTCATGATGATGCATTTCTCATACCATAATTAAAAATCTTTTTGGGTCCTTCTGATTAGCAGAAAAAATATGCTATCATATAATACAAAATGTAGGTAAAATTAGTTGTCCCTAGGTAATCATTAATATATCTTATCAAAGACTTCTGTTTCTTTCTTGCAAAGTCTATTTCTAACATTTTCCCCTAATTTCTAATATTAAAATACAAAGGACATGCCATATTCCTTAATTCATATTTCCTAAAGGTTATGCTATGCAGTTGAAGCTGATTAGTTTGCTAATTCTAAATTAAATTTTCTCAACAACTTGAATTATTGTTTATGATACTCTTAAGGCATTTGGAATACCAAATATAACTGGAAATTCCCCTCGGCAATGATTTGTTAACGGCATTAATGGTTGTGGAGGGATAAGGGACTTGAATTATCTAGAGTGCTTTAAAAATGGCACTGTTATTCAAAGGGCTGATCGTTTAGTATGCTTTTCAAGTGTGGTCTTCTTATTTCATCAAAGTTGATAAAAGTATGCTTTTCATCACATTCTTGCCTGCAAAGCAGTAGAATTATTTACTTTGTACAGTTGATGTCCAGATGAGACTGTAGTGAAACCTACAAACAACTGCACAGCTGTGTTAGTTGCTCTAGATTTTGAAATTTTCTTCCAGTAGCCCTTATGATTTGAGCCCAGATATATACATACCACCTTAGTAAGAACAACAGAGTAAATTTATTTTACAAAGGCAAACAATATGTTGTTTCTTAGAATCCTAGAAGTTTGTTTTGTTCACTGGTTTGAGCTGGCTGAGTTATTTCTGAAAATAGCTACATTGACATTCATTGGGCTAATTTGTGAGCTACTAGTGGATAAAAGTCAATTATGATTGTATGTTTTTTTTGAGACTTTGATTCATTTATTTCTTTAACCTAATTTGTATTATTTCTGTCTACTGGTTTTTGGGTTGGTTTGTTCCTGTTTTTCAAGGACCTAGTGATGCATCATTAGTGCTGATTCAAGATATTTCTTATTGCTGTACATACTCAAAGCTATAAATTTTCTCTGAGTATTGCCTGTGCTGTTGTGTCCCAGAGGTGGTAGTATTTTGTGTTCACTTCCACTGAATTCCCTAAACGTTAAAACTTCCCTCCATATCTCTTCAGTGACTCACTGATTATTTAGCAATGTGTTATTCAGTCTGTGAGTTTCATAATTTTCTGTTATGCCTTTTGATGTCGAGATCTAATTTGGTTCCATCCTGATCTGACAGGATACAAAGAGTAATTTCATTTTATTTTTGAATTTTCACAGATTTTCCTTGTGATCTAAGATATGATCTCTTTTGGAGAACGTTCCATGGGCTGCTGAGAGGAATATATATTGTGACACTGCTAGGTGAAGTATTCTGTAGAGGAATATATATTGTGACACTCCTAGGTGAAATATTCTGTATAGCTTGTCTATCCAGTTATTTAGCTCTGAAGTTTTTTTGATAAGTTCTTACCTTGATAGCTGGTCCACAGTTAAGATTGATGTGTTCAAGCAACCCACAATGTATTTGGATGTATGCATGTTTTTAGGGTAAGTAGTATTTTTCGGTTGAATTTGGGAGCTCTAGGATTCAGGGCATTGATATTGAGAATTGTTATATCCCTCTGATGGAGAGTTTTCGTTATCAGTATTTAATGTACTTCTTTGTCTCTTTTAAGTTTCATACCACTTTTAATTTACACCATATTTTATCTAATATTAGTATAGCTCCTCTGGCCTTTTTATGAAGTCCATTTTTAATTTGTAAAGATGATGTACAGAAGGGTTACAATTACTTAAGTCAGATAATGAGCACATTTCTTTTTGAATAGTGTCACCTCTTTCCTCATGTTCTCCCTGTT
Source organism: Dipodomys merriami (assembly GCF_024711535.1). Taxonomy (NCBI): domain Eukaryota; kingdom Metazoa; phylum Chordata; class Mammalia; order Rodentia; family Heteromyidae; genus Dipodomys; species Dipodomys merriami. Next base: position 71,640 of record NW_027202844.1, on the reverse strand, counting down.
TTTCCCTTTCAACCTCCCTCCCCCATAAGTTGTATAGTTCATGTACAATGTAATATCTATTGAGTAGCACTGCTGCATTTGTTAACCCTTTGTCCCACCATTTCTGTTTCCCCCCTTGCCCTTTCCAAACTTACATATAAGACCAAAGCTGCTCTAATTTAAAAAAATAACAGCATCAGAACACAGAAGGAAAAAACAAAATAATAAAAAATCTCTATCATTTCTTGGGGATCATTTTAATGAACCTTATTTTATATGATAATATTCATATAGCTTTTGAGCCTTTGTGATCCTCTCCAAAGGGCATTCTTCTTTGATCTCACTGTATAAATGTTTAGAATCCCATATAATTTATCATATCCAAGTGTAATGTTTTCTCTTTTACCATCCAAGGGTGTTTACTGATAGAATTAGAGGCACATTCTAATGCAACAAATGAGGGAAATCAGGCAACTTAAATACCCTTGAGACTGCCTTTCTTCACTTCATATGTTTGTTCCAAGTCTTTCCTTTTCCTTATGAATGATGGAATATCATTCTTTCTGGATGAATATAATAGCATCATATGAAGAGTTACTTCATGGCAAAGGAAAAAGTTAGCAGGATATATAGAAAGAGAACAGAATGGAAGAAGATTTTTCTAGCTAAGCATCAGACAAGGGTTTTCATAACTAACCCATATTTAGAGATCAAAAAGTTAAACCCAAGAAAAATAAACCCTCAAATAAACAAGAACCCACTTAATATATGGGATAAAGACTTAAAGATAACTTCTTAAGAAGAAGTAAGAATGACAAATAGACACATCTCTCTCCATAAAAGAAATGCAAATTCAAACAACACTGAGATTCATCTCGTCTGTGTTACAATGTCATTATGAAAAAACGAACAATCACAGATATTGATAGGGATGTGGCACAAAGGAAAACCTACTACACAGTTGGTGGTTATGTAATCTTGTTCAACCAGTTTGGAAAACACTATGGAAATTGCTCACAGAACTGAATAGAGAGCTACGTACCTATGATCCAGCATTTATTCAATAGACATTTATTCAATAGAGCAGAAACATTTATTCAATAGAACAGAAACAAGGCCACACTGAAGGTACCAGCACAATAATGGTCATTATTGCATTATTTTCTATAGCCAACATATGGAATCAGCCCAGATACCTTTCATTGTAAAAAGACATCAAGAATTATATATGTATATACAAATTATATATAAATTATATATATATCTATTTTTAGTGATCCCAATTTACAAGTATATACATATGTATATATGTATGTTTATATATACATATATGCATAAATATACAAACATATATATATATATATACATACATAATGGAACACTGTTCATCCATCAGGAAGAATAATATTGCACCATTCTTGAGGAAAATGAAACACTTAGAAATAATATTAAGTGAAATAAAGCAGACCCAGAGAAACTTAGCTTGCATGATTTTCCTCATTTGTGGTAGATAGAAGCTGCCTATAAACGTAAAAGTAAATACACTGGATGGTATGCAAGGAGGTACAAATGAATTATCTTAAGTGTCGGAGTCCATGGATAGTAAAAATACTATAATTTTCTTAAAAGACTAAGTCAAAGCCCAACAAAATAAATACCAGTAAATGTGTACTGCAAGAGAGGACAGTGGGGGGCAATGTGAGAGGGGTAGGAAATTGAAGGGGAAAAGGATAGACTACAGGCAAGAATCCATTGTATACTTCCCAGAATTGAAATATACAAAGCAAGGGGTAGTGTGAAATGGGGGTGAAGATGTTGAAGTGGTAACAGAATTCCAGGTGCATTGTACACATAAACTGCTTTGTTAAATGGTAAGTAATTCCATAACATAATATTGAGATACATAAGGATCGCAGTTGATTGGAGGAGTGGATGAGAATGTAGAAAGGGGTGACATTGAGCAAGATGCACTGTATCCATACACTGTTTCAGTGAATAGCAACTCATTCATACAACTAAAGATAACAAAAATATTCAAAAATTAATTATGATATTTGAATAGAGAGTTGAACCTCAATTCAATTCCTATTTAAAAATATTTTTAACCTGGAGACTTGGAGAATAAAATTCAAATAATAAAACTTTATGAATCTTTTTTATCAGAATTTGTGAAAATTAAATCAAAACAACTTTGGTTTTTTTCAGCCATTGCGCAGTTATAATAGAATATTTAAAAGTAAGTGGCTTAAAAATATCAGGCGTATATTATCCATCCTCTAGAAACTTAAATATTGGTTATAAAAATGGTAGTTCAAAGCAATTCTTTGTCTTATGGGGGTCGACTTCTGGTTCGTTATAATCTATTTGCTGGATGTTCACATGGCAGAGTAATTATATTGGGCTTCTTTTATCAGGATCATTATTGCAGGGTCATCTCTGAAAGGGTCATACTAATGTCACCAGGCAGGGGAATAGAATTTCAATATGTGTATCTGGAAGGAGTTACATCGTCCAATAAATTTTGAAAGTTTTGCTTTAACTCAGTGTGGTGTATCCTTTTTTTTTTTATATTATTTCATAAAAGATAATAACTTAAGGACAAGCTTATATCATGTGAATTATGTGAATGATTCCTCTTACAATGGGAATAATTATAGTGATGGCATAGTGAAGTATGATTGTTTAGTGGCTTTTGAATGATATCATAGGTAACCATGTAAATGTGGTACAGCCTAAGGCGCTTCTGTTGTATTTGAACAATCTCAGATGAGATAATTGCTTTCAGAAATATTCATTTGAGCCAACAAATACAGATCTCCTTTGATTTTAATTACGGTCTGCTATTAGGACTCCTACAGACACCAAAGTCAGAATATGCTAATATCTCGATAAAATACATAATAAAATTGTTACAATTAATATAACATGAAAACTGTAATATTAATAACACTATAATTACTAGTATTCATATATTGACATCCTTTACTTACCTCAATTTTTAGAATATTTGTAACTAAATGTAAGTTGTTTGCAAATAATTATTTGATGTTTAGAAAATGAGAAAATGATTTGCATACATATTTACTACAGATACAAACAGATATACCTGGTTATTGCTGATCCTTCATTTGTTGGTTTTATCCATGCATGGGGAACATGCAGAGAGATGAAAATTGCAAACTTGTATTTACTAAAGTGTTAATTACATGAAGTTTATTTTGGGCTAAATAGCAGATTTTCTAAATTAAATTGTTTTTGTCCCTTCCTTCCTCCCTCCCTTCCTTCGTTCCTTCATTCCTTCCTTTTTTCCTTCTTTACTTCTTTCCTTCCTCCCTCTTTCCCTCCATCCCTACCTCTCTCTCTTTCTCTCCTTTCTTTCTTTCTTCCTTCCTTCCTTCCTTCCTTCCTTTCTTTCTTTCCTTTTTTTGTTCATTTTTCCGATCCTTCTTTTACTCAGAAAGTACTCCAAGTGTTATGAGTAATTATAAAATACTAGCAAGTACTCCAAGGTGTTATGAGTAATTATAAAATACTATAGTATTATTAATTTTAATAACCTATGTTATATCTTAAGAAAAAGTGTACTAAAAAGTTCACAAAAATTGTGGGATATGTAACAAATATTATTTTCCAAAATATTTTTATTTCTTCAAACTAAAATAAGACTTTAGACATAATATTTTGTGTGTGTGTTATTTTTGTGATTTGAACTCTCAAGGATACTGCTTTAACATTTGAGCCACAACTGCACTTCTGGCTTTGTGTGTATGTGTGTGTGTGTTGTGATGTGTGTATGATTCATTGAGATGCGACTCACAAACTTTCTTGCCAAGGCTGGCTTTTTTAAAATTTTTTATTTTTTATTTTTATTGTGAAAATACATACAGAGGAGTTACACTTACAGTACTAGGTAATGAGTACATTCCTTTTCTACCTTTCTTTTTTCTTTTTCTTTCTTTTTTTTTTCTTTGGTACGGCCATGGGGCCTGAACTCTGGGCCTGGACACTGTCCCTCAGCTCTTCACCTCAAGGCTAGTGCTCTACCACTTGAGCCAAAGCGCTACTTCCGGTTTTTTCTTTTTGCTTATGCAGTGCTGAGGAATCGAACCGAGGGCCTCATGCATGCAGGGCAAGTGCTCTACCACTGAGCCACCTTCCCAGCTCCTGAGTACATTTCTTGTCAAACATTGTTGCCTCCTCCTTTGTTTCCCCTTCACAACACTTCCCATCTCCACCCCTACCAAACTACACCCCAGGCCAAAGTTGTAAAGTTCGTTTTTCTCCATAATGACTTGTACATTTCATTGTTCCAATGGGTCCACCTGTATCTTTTAAACAATATGTTTTTTTCCCTTCCCCTTCATGAATTATACCAACATCAATACAATGAAAGCAGGGGTTATAATGTGGGGAAGGGACATGTCTGAGAAAAGCAGGAAAGGTCAGATAAGTTGATGTTACCTTAAATGAACACCAAGATAAATATTCAAATGTTATTTTTTCTTTATTGCAATTGTTTCCCCCTAACATATTTATAAGATGATTTCTTTATTGCCAAGTCTGACTTGAACCTCAGCTTCCTGAGTAGTGAAGATTACAAGCTTGAGATATAATATATCTAAGCACAGGTATAATATATCTAAGAATAAAATAAATGTCTTATTATTTTAATTCTTGGTGCTCAATTTAACAAAGTAACATTTAGATATTTATTTAGTTATTAAACGTGAACCTGCACTGTGAAAAATAGTTTACATTTTATGAAAAAATATATACTCGAAGGTTTAAATGACAGAATCTTTGCACGAATTGATATACTCTCTTATTGAAAAGCAACAAAGGGATCATTAATCAAATTTCTCATGTAAGGTAAAAGCAATAAGTTCTGTCAGGGTGAATGAAGCAATTTTTCATTAAATTAAATATTATTTAATGTGGCCACATGATTTTCTCTTCTTTTAAACCTAAACTTTTTGACATAAAATATGGAGTCATACATTTTTGAGTATATAAAAATCTTAGTTACTCGTCATGTATTTCTGAGGTTTGATTAGCAAGACATTTTAGAAAAACACTGAATTTCATGTATGTTATATCAACAGTGACTTTTAGAAATTGAATGAATTTCAATATGACATAAAGCAAGATATTCCATGACTTATGCAATTATTCCTATAGACTTGAATATAACTTATTTTTGGATGGTAGGAAATTCATATAATACCTACTCTATAGAATAATTAAGAAATAAATGATCATGATAGCATTTATTTTTCCTTCAACTAGAAATGAAGAACCACTATAGATGTCAAAACTTGAATGGAAATGTCATAAAATTATGAAAAATTCAAATCATTGTGAATTAGATGAAATAGTCATTTTTGAAGGTCACAAAATGTAATCTCTTGAAGTTTTCTTATCTGCTAAATAAAATGTATTTGCACTCAAAATATTTCATTCATCTCTCCAGCAATGGTATATTCAAACCACCTCAATTCCAAATAGATTTTCTGATTAATTCAAGTAAATATTTAGGAATAGAAGTTAACACAGTTGTATAGAAATATCTACCCACCACCCTAGAAATTAAATATGAAATCATAAATGTTTGGGATTAATGATTAACTTTCACTGTGTGCCATAAAGAGGTGAACCCTCTCATGTGGGCATAGTTGTAGAGATTTGGTCACTGAGAGCTTGTGATCAAAGAGGATGTTAATATCAAAGTCATTTCCTCGTCTTCCTTCTTTTCCTTCTTTGTCTCGGTCTCCTTTATCTTTTCCTTCTCCCTCTCCCTCTTCCCCTCCTCTTCTTTCTCCCTTTCCCCACTCCTATTCCTCCTCTTCTTTACTTCCTGGCTTCAATGAATACACATACTCCATCACATGTTCTTGACATGGGGTACTGTGCCACCACCAACCCACGCAATGAGGATGAGAAGCAGAAACTGTAATGTGTAAAATCAGAAGCCACGATTAATCTGTCCCCCTTTTAAGTTAATATTATAAAGTATTTGTCATATTAATAGGAGACTGTCACAGCATGTTCTCATTTATTATAAGGGATAAGATTTACTAGAAAGAAATCTGACAAACATCGCCCTAATGAAATGATTGATTAAATTATTATTATATTAGGACAAATCTACTTTAAAATATCAGATATACTTCAATAAGAGGCAAAAATCACCCCTATGGTTATCTATGAAAAAACAGCAGAATACATTCAGTTCCTGAAGCAAATTTACCTATAATTGACAGTATTGTTAATTTCATAAATTATGTAAGAAGATTATAGAACGAATTTCAACTCAAACTGCATAATATAAAATTTACTTTGTCCCGTATATACTATCTATGTCTGGTTCCCAAAATGACTTGTATTTTATTATATTTTCAATTAACTTTAAGTAGTTGTACGGGAGAGGCTGTTTGACAAAGCAGTTTATGAATAGTGTTTAGTGAGTTTTTTTTTTCTCTCCTGAGGTTTGAACTCTGGGTGGGTGCTGTCCCTGAGCACCCTTGGATGAACACTAGAACTCTATCATTTGAGGCACAGCAGCACTTTCAGATTTTTCTGAGATTTAATTGGAGATAATCTCACAGCTTTTCTTGCCTGGGCTCCCTTCAAAACTCAATCCTCAGCCTCCTGATTATCTAGGATTACAGGCCTGAGGCACTAGTGCCTGGCTAGTGCCCACCTTTTTTGTTTTTCGACTAGTCCTGGGACTTGAACTCAGGGCCTTGGCAATGTCCTGGAGCTTCTTTTCCTCATGCTAGTACTCTACGACTTGTGTCATAGTACCAATTGCAGCTTTTCTTGTTTATGTAGTAGTGAGGAATCAAACTCAGAGCTTCACACATGCAAGGTAAGCAGTCTACCATTAAGCCACATTCCCAGCCCAATACAATTGCTCTTGATGATCATTATCCCTCATCCTTCTCAATCCTATCTCATCCCTCAATTTACATAATTTTGTAGGATATTCTCTGATTTGCAGTGTCATTTATAGTCAGTCAGAGGATATATCACGGATCATATTTTCTTGATAGTCTTATTCATCAACATACTAAAGTAATGCATTATACAATTTTGTGATTTTAAAATCTAAATAATCACTCAGATTCACCCAGTTCTATTCTAAAATTTTTCCTAAGGTTAATGCAAATGCAATTTGTAATTCTTCAATAAAGTGCAATGATTCTTAGACTGTTAGAGTTGGAGTAAGAATATCACTTTCAGTTCTAGAATATTTTATCATTACTACCCTCTCAAAATACTCCAATATTCTTTAGTAGTCATTTCCTGTCATTATTTCAACCTATGCTCCCCTTAAGCAGATATTATTTCATATTCTAATTCTACAGATGTGCTAATTTTACAAACCTCTTATAATCAGAAAATGTAGTCTATTTTATCCATTTCTCCCATGTACTATTACTGTTTCCAAAGTAAGTCAATGTAAATTTTTCTCATGGATAGAGCATATTGTCTTGTGTATAAATGCATGTGTATAATGGAATAACATCCTCAATGGGCATTACAATATTTTATTCTATGTTGTTGTAAAGGTTTTTCTATGTATATTCTTGTACATGTGTCTCATTGGACATATGTTGAAATCTACTTTGTATATAAAATTATGATTCAAAATGCTGGATCATAGAGGCTACTCTATATGTAATATCTCAAAGATTTCCTGTATGTTTAACAAACTGACTATATCTTTTTAAGTGCCAAGCACCAATGTATAAGGATTCCAATTTCTACATAATGGTTGTGCAGGACTATCTTATTGTTTCTATTTCCTTTAACCATACGCTCCTTGGTTATTGTTCTATTACTATAGAGATATGTATTTGGATTTTTGGATAACTTATTCAAGATGGTTAAAGTTTTCATTGGCATTAATATGCTCTTAATATATTTTGGATTCAAGTCTATTTAAATAAATGTATGTATATACACACTATGTGTACATCTGCATATATTCATACTTATATGTGTATATATACAAACACCTATATATGTATACATATATAAGAATATAGAGATGTGTACATACATGTACACAGACATATATGTATATTATTATTTTCATTTGTGTGTAAGTTACCATTTTACTTTATTTGCCAAACATGTCCTTTATTGATTTTACTTTATTTTATTTTATGGTTGATGTTGTACAGAGGAGCCACGCACTGGTAGCTCACCCTTGCTTATCCTAGCTACTCAGGAGGCTGAGATCTGAGGATCGTGGTTCAAAGCCAGCCTGTGTAGGAAAAGTCCATCAGACTCTTATCTCCAATAAATCACCAGAAAATCGGAAGGGGCACTATGGCTCATGTGGTAGAGCTCTAGCCTTGAGCTGAAAAGCTGAGGGACAGCGACCAGGCCCAGTTCAAGGCCCACGACCTGCACAAATACCACCATCAAAAACAAGAAAGAATACTGGCTCAAAAAGCAATCATATTAAACAGTCTTAAAGATAGGCTCAAGTCTAACATTTTAGTGTTATCTTAGATACCAGCATCTTTCAAGTCCAATGAGCCAATAGGCCTCAGAATGTCTATAAGTATGTCTATAAGAATGTCTATAAGTATGTCTATAAGTATGTCTATAAGAATGTCTATAAGTATGTCTATAAGAATGTCTTTAAGTATGTCTATAAGTATGTTTATAAGTATGTCTATAAGAATGTCTATAAGTATGTCTATAAGAATATCTTTAAGTATGTCTATAAGTATGTCTATAAGAATTTCTATAAGTATGTCTATAAGAATGTCTTGAAGTATGTCTATAAGTATGTCTATAAGAATGTCTATAAGTATATCTATAAGAATGTCTATAAGAATGTCTATAAGTATGTATTTTCTTATCTATCTTTCTTTCATTTCACCACAGAATATGTATTTATCCTTTATATCATACTTGAATACCAAAGCCTTTGGAAGATGTTTCTTAATTGCTGTATATTAATTAACGAAGAAAATTATTGAAATATTTTACATTCTCACATATTAATGAAGGGCCTGATTAACCCATTTCTGTCTTTTGCCGTTCCCATTGCCCTTTATTTTTCAACTGTTTTCTGTGAATTTCTTTGTGCTATCTTCACACATCATCAAAATGTATTAAAGTGCTGTTCACCCAACGTTGAAAATTATACAACATTGAATATAAAAGCAAACATATAAATAAATGGAGACATATACATTTTGTGGATTGCAGGATACAACTGAGTAAAGATATAAATTGTCTCCTCCCCTTTTCCTTTTGGTCATTCATGGGGCTTGAAATCTGGTCCTGGGTGCTGTCCCTCTGCTCTTCAGTTCAAAGTGAATGCTCTACTCATTGAGCAACTGTGCCACTTCTGGTTTTCTGGTGGTTAATTGGACGTAAAAGTCTTATGGACATTCCCGTTCCAGCTGGCTTTGAACCGCAACCCTCAGATGTCAGTCTCCTATGCAGCTAGGATGATAAACATAAGCCAACAGCGCTCAGGTTCAGAGTTTTATTTATGTTTATGACAATTTCTAAAAACACTTGACTAGCACTCTTTGAGTCATTGAGAAAGAAAAATAAGTTGGAATATATTTCTCTGTCCAATAGTAAAGCTGGTCTGTAGGGCACCAGGTTAGATCCACATAAATATTATCAAGGAATATTTAATAAGGGGTAAAACCAAACATTTGTGGAATGACATTCTCTTTAATAAGTGGTGATAGGTTAGACAGTATTTGAGAGAATTAAAGAGTGAACATTGAAGCCGGGCGCTGGTGGCTCACGCCTGTAATCCTAGCTACTCAGGAGGCTGAGATCTGAGGATCGCGGTTCAAAGCCAGCCCGGGCAGGAGAGACCGTGAGACTCCTATCTCCAATAAACCACCAGAAAACCGGAAGTGGTGCTGTAGCTCAAGTGGTAGAGTGCTCGCCTTGAGCTGAAGAGCTGAGGGACAGTGCCCAGGCCCAGAGTTCAAGCCCCACGACTGGAAAAAAAAAGTGAACATTGACTTAAACATAACAGTTTATTTAAATGTTAACTTCAAGCAGGATTAAAACGTGGCATATAAAACAAAAAGAGTGATGTAAATGTAAAGCAAAAGAAGATGTCTTGAGAAGTTTGGAGATGAAGCATTCTTAAATTTGTCATTAAAATTATAGGAAAGGAAAATGCTATAGTTGAACTCAATAGAAGCGTAAAACAATTTAGTCTGTGAAAGCTCATATACAAGTAGTGAATAGAATTTGGGAGCAGGTAGCTCATATATCTCATCCTAGCTACTTGGGAGGCTGTGATTGGAGTATTGCTACTTGAAGGCAGCCCACAAAATAAAGTCCATGAGAATCTTATTCTGATTAATCAGCAAAGAAGCCAGAAGTGAGGCATGACTGAAATGGTAAATTGTTACAAATTGCAACAAATCTCAGGGACACTGAGTTCAAGCCTCAGGACAATAGATATATGTACAAAAGTAATAGTAGTAATACTAATATGATGATGATGATGATGATGATGATGATGATGAAGGGTATCTATAGTCAAGGATAAAATATTTGCAAATCCTATACCTTAAGAATGCCTCAAATCTAGATTCTACATAGAAATCTCAAAACCTAAAGTTAAAAAGAACATCAACTGGAAACCAGCAAAATACATCCTGTGAAAAGTAAGCACAAGAAAAGCATCATCAATCATCAACTAAATGCACATTAAACTAAAATGACATCATAAAACATGTATGAGAATTACTTCACATAATACAATAATGACCACACTAAATCCTATCAAGAAACAGAGAAACTGGATCCTGGCAGGAATGTCAAGTGGGAAAGCCAATTCTGAAAACATTTTGACAGGTTCCTTGAATGTGATATATGCAACCACCCACACTATAGCACAGGAATTGTGCTCTTCAGGCTTTGACTCATAGTCATAAAATGTAACATTCACCCAAAGGCAAAAACACAGAGCATTATAGCAGCATTATTTCCTCTAGTCAAAGAAATGGAAGTCAATTCAGGCCTTATTCAGGTGAATGGGAAATGAATTGTGCTACATTTTCTAATGACAGTACCAAAAGGCAATTGGAGTGAACATAATACAATATTAAGAAATACAATAACTGGGAATAATCTACCAAAGATTTGAAGGCAATCCAAAAACCTTATTTATTGCATGTTATAGAAGTCGGAGGAAAAAAAAATGTTGGTTGCCAGGATGAAACAGGTCTGGGATGGGACAAAGAGAAGTAGTGGGTTTAATTATAAAAGGGAAGCATGAGACAGACTTATTTTTGGTAAAGAAACATATCTGTAAATATTGTATATTCAAGTAGTGTTGATAAAATTATATTGGACTTAATATGTGTACAAAATAAATTAACTGAAGTCTGCATAAAGTACTTGTGAAATATTAATGTTCTATGTGTGATGTATACTAGAAATATTAAAATAAATTGGAAAAAGAATTCAAGGGATTTATCTCTGTTCTTACAACATCATAATGATCCATACTAACCTCAGTAGAATTTAATGATATCTAGAAAACAGAAGTGAATATTCAATGTTTACATTGAAAACTATTCTGGGTCCAAGCTTGAGATGAAATATACCTTGCTAATTAGAAGGCAGAGATTTAGAAGACTGATATCAGGGCCAGTTCTGACCAAAAAAATCATGAGAAACTACAAAAACAAAGAAAGCCAGATATAGTGTAATTTTCCTGTTATCTCACGTTTGTGGAATCCATAGGTAAGAGATCATTGCTGAATGGAGGTATGGCCTGAAAAATAATCTAAATTGGTTAGAACCTTAGCAACTTCAAAACCAGTAGTGTCAAAGGAAAAAAGAAAAGAACGATAAAGAAAAGGAAAGGAAAGGGTAAAAAGGAAACTAATTCCTCTTCATTCTTGTAGTTTCATGTCATTGGATACAAGAATTGAGAGACAATGCTTGATAAGAAATGTACTCATTAGCTTGCCCATGTAATTGTAACCCCTCTGTACAGTATTTTCACAATAAAAAAGAAGCCATAAAAAGAATTGAGAATATTTTGTTTACTGTTTTAGGATTCAGGCCTCTCTAATATGAAAGCATTTATTTCAAGTAATTATTGTATTACTACTATCTAGTAACTTATTATTAGGCCTTCTTGGAGATTGAACCCATGGCTTTGTATATATTAGTCTAGTTCTACAACTGAACTGTACCCCACCTCTCTTGTGTAGTTTTGGGAATTGTTTATTAAGTCTTCAATAGTTAGCTTTTCTACTTTTCCTCTTAGCTTTTCTCTCCCAGCTTTTCCCCTTTGTATTTTAGTTTTTTTTTATAATATTTTATTTTATTTTATTTGAGAACATACTGTACAGAGGGGTTTTAAATATGTATTTTAATGTTTTCGTTTCTTTCATGCATGTGTTTCTAATGCATTTATAAGATTATTTCTTTGTTGCTGTGTATGTCCCTCCCCCCCAGTGTAACCCCTGCTTTCACTATATTTGATGTCAGTATAACATGTGGAGGAGATGGGGACAAACAAGTCGTTTAAGGATTCAGGTGGACCTGTTGCAACAATGAGAAGTACAAAATGTCATGTCAAAACCAGCTTTACAATGTATTTTAGTTTATGTGTTGAAAACTTTCTCCAATATTATCTTCTAAATTCAGAATTTTACTTTTGATTTTACAGAGAAGTCGGATATTTATGACATCTTTAAAAATTGTATATAGATATATGTATTTCACATGTATGATTAATTCTTAGAGTTCATTGCAATTAGCAACATTTATATGGCAAAATGCACATAAGCTATTGAGCCATTGTGATCCTCTCCTAAGAATAACTTGTCTTGTTCTTGCCGTGTGAATGCGTAGAGTGCTGTAAATCACATCCAAGTGCAATTATTTGTCTATTATCTCTTAGATTATCTTGTTGATTTATGGACATACCTAGTTATTAGAAATGAGGAAAACCCTGCAGCATATATTTAATTGGTTCTGGCTTATTTTACTTAATATCATTTTTTCCCAGTCTTTCCATTTCTTCAGCAATGGGGTAATGCCATTCTTTCCAATGGAAGCACAGAATTCCATCCATACAACAGAATTGAAGATCCAGAAATGTATCCACTCCTATAGGCACATAATTTTTGTTAAGGAAGCCAGAAACACAGGACGGAAGATGAACAGCCTCTTCAAAACACTGTCCTGGTAGAATTTGCTGTACACAGAAAACTGAAGTAGATCCTTATATATCCCGCTGCACCAAAATCGACTCCAAATGGATTGAAACCCTCAATGTAAGTCCAGATACCTTGAGAAAGTTACTGGAAGAGTTAGGGGAAACATGAGGTCTCCTTGGCACAGGTCAAAACTTCCAAAGTAATTCAGGATAAATGGGATTACATCAAACCAAATCAATCATTTGTCAGACTCAAAAGCCATGAAAAAAAAGATAGTGTAGCACAGATTTATTAGGGAACAAACCTACAGATCAGAGCCTCAGCCAATGCTAAACGCTTTCTCCCTTTTCTAACTAGGTTATTTATACTGGGTTTACTTAAATATTAGAGATTTCTGGTGGGAATTAGTCAGAAAACAACTAATGCTAAGACAGAGAGTATGTGAAATAAGTTATAGCTGGAGTAAGGGAGGGATTAAGGCAGGTGGATCTATTCCAAGCCTTGGCTTGGTAACAGCTAAGTGAGGTATAGCTGCACCAGGGAAGGGGGGTAAAGCAGGAATCGTTATAAACAAAACACTGGTCTGAAGCCTCAAAATAAAGACCCCAGTCTGTATGGACCAAACACTCTCTAACATGATGTTTTATTTAAATTAACAAGCACGATTTAAGATTTTAGGAGAGTGGGATGTTGCATAGTCACAGGCAATTTATCCAATGTCAGGTAATCCAATATACTCTTTCACTTTACCCAATAGACAGGTTTCAACAAAAATGAATACAATGAGATTGTACAAATGAGACTGCGACTTTTCCCTCTCATGAATTAAAATTCTGTCAAATGATTTCTTCCACATGTTTCTGTTTCTCATGATCTTTTCTTCTATTTTATCTTCATTATTGATGTTCATAATACTTTTTTGATGTTGCCTTGAGTGTGTTTTATTTTTAGGCCTTGAACTTGATTTTTAATGGTCTCCTTTGTATTTTTTCTCATGGCTGATGACACTCTATCCTTGAGCCACATTCTCACCTTCTGCTTCTTGCTGGATAATTGGAGATAAGTTTTCCCATTTTTGTCTATTTAGACTGACATTGAACTAAATTATTCAGGTCTCAGCCTCCCGAGTTGTACGATTGTACACATGAATGGCTAACACCAACTTTGCTTTACTGTTATTTTATTTACGAGGTAGAGGAAAGTGGAATTATATTTGTGTTAAGTGTGCAATTTTCAAATACAAGTTTGAATCAACTTTATATAGTGTATTGATATCAATTTTAACAGTTAAATCAATGAATATTACACATTCCCACAGAAATATAATTGAAAACAAAAGCATAATTGTTTTCTTAAAACAAGTAATGGAACCATGAATTTCTTTCACTTTACAAATCATGTTTTATATAATGTTAATTAGCAGATTTCTATGACTAAAAGTAAATCTATTAATTATATACCACAAGATGAAAAGTTATTATAGTTAAGAATAGATATTTCATCACAGCCAGAAGATAAGTTTTTGAGCATTCTCACTAAAAAGAAATGTTACACTCAGAATTTAATGGGTATGATACAGCTTGATCATTCCACAAGGTATAAATGAATGGGATTACCACTCAATACTTCATAAATAGGTAAAAAAATAATTATGTAGCTAGGAGCCAGTGGCTCATGCTTGTAACACTAGCTACTAAGGAGAAGGAGTCTGAGAACTGAGAATCATGGTTCAAAGCCAGCCTAGGCAGGAAAGTCTGTAAGACTCTTATCTCCAATGAGCCACCAGAAAACTGGCAGTGGCTCAAGTGGTAGAGCACTACTCTTGAGTTAGCTGAGGGAAAGTGTCCAGGCTCAGATTTCAAGCCCAAGGACCGACAAAAATTAAAAATAAACAAATATTTTTACAAAGATTTTAAAATATATATTCTAAAAGTTTTTAAATCCTCACTAAATATACTAGTTCATATAAATATAGAGAAGTGTTTTCTGGATTTAGTTGTCATTGAATCAATTTTGTAAATCACACATTTCTCACTCAATTCATATTTGTACGTATATATACTTATATATCTTAAGTATAATAACTGATACGTGATAGGCAGTGCTGTTTTAGGAATCTCCCTTGACTTTCTAACATTAACCCTTCTCCCCTAAAATCTATATGCCCTCAAACCTTATTAGAGGTTTCATCTCATTGGAGCAGCCATAATCTTTGTTTGGAACAACTGTAACATTTTACATGTATTTCACTTAGTTTAAGAACCAAAGCACTCAAGTCATCTTAACAATGCCAGTAATAGCAAAATATCTTCCGAGATTTTCAGTCTCTTAAGAGATGAAAATCTTTAATTAAGTGGCGCTGTAGCTCAAGTGGTAGAGCACTTGCCTTGAGCTGAAGAGCTGAGGGACAGTGCCCAGGCCCAGAGTTCAAGCCCCATGACCGACAAAAAAAAAAAAAAAAAAAGAAAATCTTTAATTAAACATCTGTTTTTTTTTTTCTGCCTAACAACTTATATTTTAGGAAGATCTTTTTGGCTAATCCTCTATTCCTGATTAGAAGACCGGAACAAAGGTAATAATGAAAACAGCCAAGGAAAATACTTGGAAACAATTAAAAAAGCAATCACAGACTCTCCTGTTTACCGGTTTCAATGATAATATAAGTTAAAATATCATGTTTTTGTTGCATTTAAAGAGCAATAATTAAACTTTAATTAGCAGTGACGAGGGCAACAGAAAATTTTGAAGGCAGCTTGACTTTGAACAATTCAACATAAGCATAATGGATTTATCTTGTTTTTCTATGCAGTTGCCAAAATAATTGAGAGCAACACGCAAAGGCAGGAAAACACTTAAGCCAAAGCAGTAAACTTTTGTGTATAAGATTATTGTGAGGGTCTGACTCTTTCAAAGTCAAGCTTGCAAAGAGGAAAGTGTATTTGCTTTGGTGATAACAATAAAAAATATATAAATCCTTTATTAATGCTTATCATATCTTGACTAGGACTTCTTGATTTGGAGAAGAGGAAAGGTATGAAAAAGTTCAAGATTCTTTGACTATTCCAAAAGATCATTCTTGTTTAGCATCTATAGCGATGGAAGTATGCTTGGTTACTCTTAGTATCATGCTTGCTTACTTTTAGAAGCAGTGATTGTTTCTGGGTTATAAGCTGCAATCCTTGGGTCTTAAAAAAGGGTCATTTCCTAAGAGAGGAAAGTTGCTGTGCAAACAAACCTAAAATATCAAAGACAGCATGGTGGAAACTATTTTCTAGCTATATCACAATCTGTAGGTGTAGATTTTGTTTCCCATTGTTCCAGGGGACACATTTTTGTTATCTTCTTTTTCACCATCTAGTGATATTATAATATCCTATACCATCCTGGGATGGCTGTATCTTTACTGGATTCTCTTATTTCTGTTGGAAAGTTAGGAAGGATAGAAAATTGAGTTTCTGTTTCTGTTTTACCTTATTTTTTATTACTTTAGAAACTGTAACTCAAAATTACAGAAATTTTCTCTATCTTATTAGGAGACAGATTTCATTCCCATATTCTTACCCTAGCCTTCTACATAACTTTGGTACTTCGTGGTCCCCAAATGTGAAAATAAAGAAAGGGAGCTTCTTATTTAAATATTATTTAGAATTTCAAGACTTGCTTTATATAAGGCCCTTAGTAGTATGTGCATCATACATGTGTATATCATATATGTGGCACCTTTTTCTTATTCTCAAAAAATAGGAAATGTGGTGTCTCTATAGCTGCATCAGGAAAAGGCTGTAGTTGAATTACTTTACTAATACAAATCTGCTATAAAATATTTCTACAAGTTAATTGACTTGAATAAAGCATATTTGTCATTTTATAGTTGTAAAGGACAGAAATCTAAAATAAGTCTCATTAGATCAAAATCCAGCCACCTATAGAGCTAAAATATTTTTCAAATTATTTTACTGGAAAATTCATTTACTTTCTGTTCTGCTTTCCAGAAATTCAGAATCTGGGTTGTTGTTTTTTTCCTTTATCTTCTAAGATAGAATTTTTTACATCTTTCTGATGGTTTTTACCTAATCATGTCCTTTCGAACTACACCTGAGACTTTTAAGTACCAATTTGAGTATATTTCCCCCATCTGATAATTATTCAAATATGTGTTCCTTGGGTGATGAAAGGTGATTACTTTACATATATCTATATCTATATCTATCTATCTATCTATAATGTAAATCTATGTTTGAGGATTAGGTATTTGGTGAAGACATATTTTGGGAAGGTATTTGCTATGTACAGTGAGTGTGTACCATTGTTTTTACTATAACCTGTTAGCCTTTGAACAACATATTTCTTCAATGAAATATAACTAAAAAACATTAGTCCCTAAAAGCAATTATGCCTGATTAAAAATTGTCATGTACCAGAAATCCTAAATGCCAGAGAGCCGTTCTGGCACTATCACTTTTTATGCATTCTGCTTACAATCTTTTCTTTTCAAGAGCATTTGATTGTTATTATTTTGGAATTATAGTTAATATTTATTTGACTACTAGTTTTGAAGAATGCACCACCCAGTACTGGTTCTCTTTTTGTAACTTTTTTGGGTCTAATCTATTTCTGAAAGAATCACAGCCATTTAAATTACATGAACTGCTTATTGAAGTTGAATCAGCATGGAGAGGAAAAGAAGACAAAAGATGCCTCTGTGGGTATGTCACGTTAAAAATGAATCTACAAGCTATTTATCTTAAAATCGTCTATTTTTTATTATGTTTAGATTCTGATATAATTTAGCCTGTCAACTCACACAATGTTAATGCAGTCTTATTTCATGCCTCACAAAAGCAAATAACAAATTACTATTTATTTTAAAATTATTTAATTTTTAAATTATCATTTACTTAAAAAACTATAATTTTAAAAATTTAGCCAAGGCAAATGGTTTATTAGATATTTAGAATCATGTTCAGACTCTCTGGTGAAAGCAATAAAGGGAAAAATATCATGTATTTATTTTTCCTTGAGCCACTTAGATTTACTTCATCTATTTCTGAAAAAATAAAATTCTTGATTTGAACCATTTTTCTTGATATCCACAATGTATCAATCTTCCTTTATTAATAGGAAAGTTTGGAGAGAGGATGAGAATTCATGTTAGAGAAAGGAGAAGAGCAAAGGAGAAGGAAAAATCTAGATATTTTTTTCTTAATCATCTCTAGCACAAGGTCTGGATAATGATTGTGAATATTAGAAACAGTGCTCTAGAGTGATTAAACACATCTATAGAAATGGAAATTCCCACAAGTGATCACATGGAGAATGCTTATTTATAAATAATTGTAATAGGTTCCAATAGGAAATGTTACTTATTTGTTTAGTTCTTGTTTAGGATTTGTTAAATTCTGGTGTGCTATAGTCAACTATCATAAAGGTATACAAGAATGTTAAGAAACTAACATCTTAATATCATGTTTAATATTAGTTTAGTTCTGCCTGTGTTATATGTACGAGGCTGCATTTGAGTTTTGCCTCAATTTCACATGCTATATTCTTCCAGTATATAAGTTGAAATATGCTGGAAATATGCTATTTTCATAGCTAAGTGAAAACAAGACACAGAAAATGAGATAGAAATCTTCCCCTAGAAATACCCTTTCACCACTTCTGGTTCACTTTTGTAAGCTGAAGTAAGTCACATGACCTATCTTGACATTGCAGGGTAGAGGTAAATCTCACCTACAGGAAGCTGATGCAGGACATAGAGCAATATACCAAGATATGCAACACTTGAGATAAAGAGGAAAAAAGAGAACTATAATACTTGCCATCACATGTCTCTGCAGGAAGGAAGCTACTATGTACCTTTGTTTCTAAAAATACTGATCTTGCCCATGTAATTGTAACCCCTCTGTAAAGTATTTTCACAATAAAAAATAAAAATAAATAAAATACTGAGGTCTTCATATCATGCCTTTTATGCTTGGCTATTACAGGAATTAGAGAACCTTTTGATACTGAGACAGCATAAAATCTCAAAGAAAGCTGGAGTAATCATTTCAATACTACCTTTTGTTCTCCAAGAAAAGAAACCATTTTATAGACAATAATTTATACTTTCTTACCTAGTATCTTTTTGTCCAGAAGTGGATTTTGTAAACATATGTGTCTATCCCCCAGAACAAATGTCTTCATTTATCTGCATCTTGTACAGACAGCAAGTGAAATAGATGTAAGTGGGAGTTCATCAGTAGCACTTTTCAAAAATACAAAAATGTGGACAGGGAGCCAATATACATATTTTTTTTTAATTTAATTTTATTTTATTTGAGAACATACTGTACAGAGGGGCTACAATTACATGGGCAGGATAATGCATACATTTCTTACCAAGCATTGCAGCCTCCTCCTTTGTTTACCCTTCACCTCCCTTCCCATCCTCCCCCCTCCCCCCACCCAATTATACCCCCCTCCCCCCCACACCGACATATTTTTCCACCATCACCTACCACATCCTCCTTCCTTCCTAGGTAACATTCCTAATCAATAAGAAGTCTTAGATATTTGGCTTTTGATGTGGAAAGTGGAAGCAGAATGTTATCGATGTTGGAGATGATGGGTTATAAATTTTACATAATAATGTCACATGCAAAAGCTCTGAGTCCTGCAGGTCTTAACACTATTTCCTTAGTGATGTGATAGCCTTACTGGACTTACTATTGTTTTCCATTTCCTTTTCTTCCTCCTGCCCTAAATTATAATACATGTTAATCAAATGAAAAATTAATGCCATCTTAAGAAAGTCCCAATATAACAAGTCATTATGTCGAAAAACTAACTTTACAACTTTGGTGGGGGGGGGCGAATCGGTGGGCAAGGATGGTAAGGGGAAACCAGGAGGAGACAACAATGCTTGATTAGAAATGTACTCATTACATTGCTCATGTAATTGTAACCCCACTGTACTCTATTTTCACAAAAAAACTTATTAATATAAAAAAGAAAGTCATTTAGGACTTTGGGAATGTGGCTTCATGGAACAGTTATTGCTTAGCAAGCATGAAACCGTAGGTTCAATTCCTCAGTACCACATAAACAGAAAAAGAAACAGTGGAACTGGTACTTTGCCTCAAGTGGTAGAATGCTAGCCTTGATCAAAAAAAAAGAAGAAGAAGAAGAAGTAGTTCAGGAACAGTTCCCTGGTCCTGAGTTCAATCCCCAGGACTGGCAAAAGAGTCATTTAGCTAGTAAATGCAAAATAAAGGAACCATACATGGAATATATAATTGCTCCTTCCTACTGATACCTAACAATAGTCCTAATTCATGTACTTTATCTATATTAGAATACTGTGTTAAGCAAAAATAAAACGTTTTGTTAATAGGTCATGGCAATTAATACCAGGAATGTATTTAGATATCAGTTGAAGATTAATCCCGGAAATTCAAATATTCCAGGATTTTGAGTGGTCACTGCTAATCACAATGAGAAGGGTAGTATAAGTGAGATTTGGAAACCTTTTTGGCAAGTCATGGCACCAAGAAGACAGAGGTTAATTAATAGTTTTGACAGAAGAGAAGGAATAACTCCAGATGGAAGGAATAAATGATAATAATAACAAAGTTATACCATAAACTGTTCTAGGGAACCATTTTGGTTATTGAAGAAGTAGATATCACCTAGGCTTATTCCTCATTGCCTTTAGCATTCTAATCACTTAGGCTAGTTCTTAATCTCTGTGTGATAAGTTGTATATCCTTCTATGCTGCTCTTTTATACCTGATCTCCTTTGCTTTGTAAAAATCTCAGACTTTCTCTATTTCTCTATGAAAAATTTCTGATACTAAGTCCACATACACAGACAGCAGAGGATGCTAATGTAAGAGTGCCTACGCTCATGAGTCATTAATGTAAGAACATGGAAAAGGAGGACATATTTATTGCTACCTCAATTTTTCTGAAAAGCTGCATTGTCATATCATTTGATTCAAATTTCCATTTTTTGTCTACATAGTGTCATTACGTGCACCAAACTGCACGTATGAGTCGGCTGTGGTGTCTCACACCTGTAATCCTAGCTACTCAAGAGGTTGAGACTGGAGGATTGTGGTTCAAAGCCACACTGGTCAGGAAAATCCATGAGAATCTTATCTTCAATTACCACCAGAATCCTAGAAATGGTGCTTTAGAAAAAGTGCAAATATGGCTTTAAGTTTTAAGTAAGTTTTAAGTTTTAAGTAAGTTTTAAGTAATATTCCCGAGCAGAGAAAATAATTCCAAAATAATTCAGTGCACCTACTTTTGCTGAGTTAAGTTATGGCTTCTTTGCTGGACATATTCTCTTGTTTTAAAAACTGCCAAATATTAGTTTTATAATAAACTTCATCTAATATTTCTTGGTTCAAAAGAGAAGTCCATATGGTTGATGTCACTTGGATTTATTACTATCTCAAAGCCAACCCAGGCAGGAGAGTTTGTCAATCTCTTATCTCTAATTAAACACCAAAAAAGCCAGAAGTGGAGTTTGGCTCAAAGAATAGAGTACTAGCTTTGGGGGCAGGTGGGCAGGAAAGACAACTCTACAGGGACAGAGTCCAGCCTTTCAGTTCAAGCCTCAGAACCAGCACAAACAAAACAAACAAACAAACAAACAAAAAATACTCACATATTTATTTGGGACCATCCTTAAAACACTGGTTTGAAAAGAGGCTCCTTTTGCTGAACATACTCACTGGATCCTGCTTTTTGGAATCCTTATTGGTATGGAGAACTCAGAACCAGATTAAAGCAATGGATATCTGTCTCCTTCAACAAGAGAATCATGTCAGGAGTGAAATATTTTGGCATACAACACTTTTAAACCTCTATGACTTTGTTTCTTTGCAGTAGAACACTTTTAAAGCAACGTTCTGTCCTTTTTTTCTATGTTGGCCTCCAAATGGCATATTTTTTCCTTTTGTTATACTCTCAACTAGAAGTTTACAAACAAGTTTTATATTAGTAAAGAACACACTCCTTTGTTTACCCTTCACATCCATTCCCAGCTTCCCCCCCGTGTACAGTATATTCACAATAAAAAAAACAAAAACAAAAAACAAAAAAAAAGAACACACTCGATAAAGTCAGTGACAGAGTTTCCTTCAAGGCTTGGATTCTTTTCTTTTACAGTAAAAATGAGAACACAAATTAACTTGAACTTTGTCATGTCACAATGTTCTATTCCTCTCTCGGAATCAGTTTCCACTTCCAGTAACAGTTCCTTCCATTTACTTCCAGTAATAATCTATGGTGCTGCTCCATGTAAAATGAACATTTTGTGTCTTCATTGAAATAGCACAAGTACATCTTTGAACATGAGGTACCACATGTTTCAGAGACAACTTAATAATGAGAAAATATGGAATTTACATGGTTTGTAAAACATTATCCATGTACACATGGCCATATAAGATGATGTTAAGTGAAATGGACCCCAACATAAGACACAACTTGTTTATTTCTTTCTTACTATTGTTTTTAATGTATCTAACATGTACTATGTGATTTTTTTGTTGTTTCTCTTCTAGTTTCTTCCTCCATGGTATAACCCCTGTTTTTTCTATATTTAATGTTGGTGACTTGAATCTTGCATATACATTTTTCTAATGTGAGGAGCAGAAAGAAAATAACAAAATGCTGAAACAAGGATACAGTATGAGCCACCGTAAAGATGAGATGTACAAGACACAAGAACTTTACAACTTGGGGAGTGGAGGAGGGATTTAGGGTGGCGGGGAGAAAAGGGATGGCAAGGGAAAAACAAAAGGGCAGGTAACAATGTTTGATAATTTATGTACTCATTAACTTTCTTATGTAACTCTAACCCCTCTGTACATCATTTTTACAATAAAAAACATGAAAAAACCATTATCCTGGAGTACTTTAAGTTCAAATTTCCTAAGTGGTCTGTAAATTAAGACAAATTTTGAGTGGGAAGAAGGTCTCAGAAACATTTATTTGTGTGTGTTTTGCATTATTTCCCAAGTATTCATAAGTTAACAGTAGGAGAAACAATAAGAATAGTTGGAGAAAAAGAAGTTCTATGTTTAAGTATAATGGTTCAATACAGAATAGAAGACTCTGCAAATAAGACAATTTTGAAATAATAAAGCCAAGGCCAGTAGGTAGATCTATGGGTGTGATATAGAGAAAGCATTACTACTAAGTGGAATATGAAGGATGAGGCCACTCTGTTTCTTCTACTAGTTCTAAATCATGACAGCTAATCATGGAATTTTGTGAAAAGTAGAAGGGAGGAATAATTCTAGTTCCAAAGCAATTCGGATATAAGAGCATGGACTTAACTGGAAATAATGCCATGTTGAGAGAGCAGGAATTATACTAGCAATGAATTGGTGGATAAGATCACATTTCTTTTTTTCTTTTCCTTCCTTTCCTTTTATTGTTTTTTTGATGTTTGTGGGCCTGGGCACTCTCCCTCTACTCTTCAGCTCAAGGCTAGCAGTCTACCACTTGAGCCACAGTGCCACTTCCAGTTTTCTGGTGGTTAATTGGAGATAAGTTCTTCAGAAACTTTCCTACTTGTGCTGGATTGAACTGCAATCCTCAGATCTCAGCCTCCTGAGTAGCCAGGATTATAGGCATGAGTCACTGGCACCCCTCTTAAGATCCCATTTCTAACAATGTACACTCAAGGTGTGTAATGTGTATGTTCATCTATCTTTTTTTTAAATTTTATTTTATTTTATTTGTGAACATACTGTACAGAGGGGTTACAATTGCATGGGCAGGATAATGCGTACATTTCTTACCAAGCACTGCAGCCTCCTCCTTTGTTTACCCTTCATATCACTTCCCAGCCTCCCCCTCCCTCCCCAATCCCCATCCTTCTCCTTCCCCCCTCCCCCCGCCCCCGCACCAACATTGTAAAGCTCATTTTGGACATGACAACTTGTACTTCTCATTGTTACAACAGGTCCTCCTGTATCCTTAAACAACTGGTTTTTCCCCATCTCCTCCACAAGTTATACTGACATGAAATATAGCAAAGAGATAATCTTATAAATGCATTAGAAACACATGCATGAAAGAAAAAAACATTAAAATACACATCTAAGGGTTCATTTTCCTGACATCACATTATCTGAACTTTTCCGCTTGACTCATACATATACTAGATATTACAAATAAGGGAAACCATGGGTGTTCATCTATCTTTATATGTATTATTGAGTTAAAAATCTGGGCTACAGCTTAGACTTTACACTCACAAAAATGTAACTAGTTTAAAATCTGATACTCTTGGAAAGATGAAACCTAAGAATGTAAAGGAGTTTGGGAAGTTCAGTTTGCATCCAGCCTGGGCAGAACAGTCTTTGATACACTACCTATAATTAACCAGCCAAAAGTTGCATTGGAGAAATGGCTCAAGTGATGGAATACTAGTTATGAGCAAGACTGTTGAATAAGAGCTTGAGGTTTTGGCATACATACATAAAAGCATGCACATACACAGAGGCACTTATATGTACAAACACATATATATGAAACAACTCTCAGAATGTGTAGAAAAGTTAGAAAATAATAGAAAATATGTCCTGAGTAAAACTAGAACAAGTGATAATTTTTTAATATTAGAAAGCCCTCAATTGAACTTTCCCCAGAAAAGCTTGAGAATATTACAAAGTTAGGGAACAGAGATAGTAAGAAAATCAAGTAATCATTATTAAAGGAATCAGATCCATGGAGGAATGAAACAGAGACCCCTGCAGGTGCATCTGAAAATGTTCATATCCTGTGTCAAATATTAGAACGTCTTTGAAAATTGTACATAAACAGTCTGAGCAGTCAGTCTAGTGGATAAGATCATTGGAGAAATTCAGAATTGCTAGCCTGTTTCTAGATTAAATAAACCAACAAAATATGGCAGAGCAATGTGATACAAGCCTGGGATTCTAGCACTCAAATTAAGACAGGAGATTAGAGAGTGGAATTACATAACGATACCTTCCCTCAAACAGGTAGTATAATTTTGCCTCAATAAAACAATCCAAAAAACAAGAAAGGAATACAAAGTTGGAAGTTTGGGTTAATTATGTCATTATGTTTTGAGAATTCAAGTTTCCTATATACAACTCATACATAATCCTCACTTGTGTTTTAAATGCTGTCTTCATTACAGAACATTCCTAGATAGAAAATAGCTCATGATTCCCAACCAAATATTTGAAAAAGTAAGCATCATTCTGTTGGATTACAAAGAAATTATGAAGGAATACAAAAGCTTAAGCAAATAGCTTAAGAGAAATAGCAAAGTTCATCTCATGTAGGACTTTGTAGACCTGGCTAAATTAGAATTTAGATTTAAAATAAGTAGTTTTTGCTTGTAATTTCATATTCTATAGGATACTGCAAAATTGTTTTCAAGTAGAAGATTTAATTTAGAAATTCACAAATGATTCTGGCATTTTATTTGCCTAGAATATTCTTTCAAGTGAGGTATAATTAGAACTTAGTTAATATATAATTCCAATAATTCATGTATAGCATGATAATGTGAAAAATCTAGAAAGAGGTGCTAACAAATGGATGCTATTAATTTATAAATTTAGAAAAAGAGCAATTTTTGAGACTGGTGTGACATGGTATGAAGAGAATAATTGTGTCATCCTTTTTCTTCTACCTATACATAACACAGGAAGAAATTTCCTTAATTACATACATCTGTATACAATGAGTAAAAAGCTAGGTTTGAGGTGTGTTTTTATTTCGTTTTTGTTGTTTGGTTTGTACTAGGGCTTCAGCTCTGGGCCTGGGCACTGTCCCTGAGACTGTTTTTGCTCAAGGCTACTGCTCTACCACTTGAACCTCAGTGCCACTTTTGTCTGGCTTTTCCTTAGCAGTTTATTGGAGATAAGAATCTAAGAAAACTTTCTGCCTGAGTGGGCTTTGAACCATAATCTTCAGATCTTAATATTCAGATATTCAGATCTCCTGAATATCTATGATACATAAAACAATAATATATAATAACATAAAAATAAATAATACTTGCAAGTGTTCTGATCTCAAGAATATCACTGGAGGGAAATGATGCAGCAAAGTTTTGTGTAGTGTTCTTTGCACAACTGGGAGTGTATCACAGCAGAAGTGCAGTATATTTTCACAGTAGTGATAAGCAAGTCATGATATAAATTTAGGGAATTTTAAGGTGCACCTTACAAGTTGTAAACTGTTGGGCATAAAAACTTGGGATTCTTTGTCATCGAAATAATAGCTTACTCTGATGAACAAATGTTAACTCTTCAGGAATTAATTGTTATAGATAGGTCATAGTTTTATCTTCTACCAGAAAATGGCTATTTTATCTGTTGACTTTTAAATGTGTAACATCCCATTGGAAACTGCATCTATGGCAGAATTAAATAAAGTGCAAACAGATACTGTTTTAAATGTCTCTGGTATAGCATGTTCAGAATTTGAAAATGAGTATTTAGCAGTCCTAGGAATTTTGAAGAACATATATATTCTGTCCTCTTTACAATTATTCAGTTTTATAAGTTAGGAGTTTCCATAGAATTGAACGTTTTTGGGTTAGTATGAGATAATATTAAAATAATGTTTTGTTCCAAAATAATGGCAAGTATATTGTGAAAATATTGTATAGTTTGATAACCTTCAAGTTGATGACCCTTTGATAAAAAAAAGGGGTAATAGAATCATATTTACCATACCAACCAACACATTGAAATTATATTTTTGTAGCTTATTTTTCAATTTAATTTTATTGTCAAGGTGATATATAGAAGGGGTTGCAGTAATTGTAAGGTAGTGAATACATAACAAGTCAAACTTTTTACCCCCCATCACTTTCCTCAGTTTTCCTTGACCTCAATACCCCTCACAAGTTGTAATTTATATTTCAAACATGTTGTGTTGTGTGCATTGCTACTGCATTAGTTTGCCATTTGTCCTTTGTCTCACCATTTTATTATTCCTCTTCCCTTGCCACATTAAGATAAATTTATATACAATGACACATGATACTGAAATCAAATATAGCAGGGGACAAAACATAGGGGAAAACACAAAAGAAAAAAGAAACCACATAGTACATTAAAAACAACAACCACAAAGAAAAACCTCTGTTTCCATATGCAGGACTTCATTTTGCTCAGCATCATCTTATAAATAGTCCTTGAGCCATTCTGTTCAACTTTTAGGACTATCCTAGATATTCCCTACTTATTACAAATTAGGGAAACCATGGAATCGTTCTTTGTGTCTTGTTTATTTTACTTAGTAGGATTTTTCCAAGTCATTCCACTTCCTTATGAATTGTAAGCATAGAATTCTACCGCGTTTATATATACCACATTTTGTCAATTCATTCATCTACTGAGGAGCATATTGGTTTAAAACATGATTGCATGTAAGTATCATTTAGAGTCATTCTAAAATGACAGATGCCACCTCCTCAGACATTCTAAAATCACGATTTCTAAGGAAGATAAGATTTCATGGTCGTACAAGTGTTGAGATATCTGGATGAGTCTAATGTATATCTTGCACTGAATTAGGCAGCAAGATGTCCAATATCATATGGGATAAAAATGGTAGTGACAAAATATTCCCTTGAGAAAAATATAGGAGTCTGCCAGAAGTATGAAGTAGTTCAGATAATTTTGAAGGTTTTAATAATGCAAGCTCATGTATGTCTCTTTAAATAAAAATTATGTAAGTGGAAGGGCAAAAGATGGGGAAGAGAAGAAAATAACTGACAGCAGATCATTGTCCCAAGTTAGAGTATAAAAAGACATAATCTATAATTTCCCAGTTAAAGAGAGACCAATATAATACATCCCAATTAATTTAGGTACATGCAAAATATTTACTTGGCTTTTTCCTACTGTAATGCTCCAAAATAAATGAAGACTTATAAGAAAAATTATGTGATTTCCACTACTTCAACCTGAACACTAAATGTAATGAGCCCTGTTTTTCTCACTTTGCACGTGGAAAATAGTCCCAAAGTTGATGATGTTGTGGCTGATTAGAGTCAGAGCTAGGGGCTTCTACTTGTACAATTATCCCAGAATAGTTTAAAGCAGTGTTTCCCCCAAAGTTATCCAACTACATTTTCTGAAGCTATACTTTGAACACACCCTCACACCTGAGCACATAATTTGAAATCACACTTCTGCATTTCCTTGGCACATTCTACTTTGTGCTTTTGTCTTTTTTGCACATTCCTTTTGAGTTCATAGTTGCTCTATTTCCATTTCATCTTTACAAACTGCTAAGAACATTGTTTAACTACCACTATTTGTTTGCACACACCCAGTCTATGTATGAAGGTACTTTGTCCATGTTAAGCAATAGGGCAGTACTCACTCTCTGAGGAGAAAAGTTGCACAGTATAACCCTACACCCACAGTAGAGGATGTAGAATTTAAAGCATTTTGAGATGAACAGTGATATTAGAATTGAAAGGCTCCTTAGGGACATTTCCTTGGAGCTCATTAGTTTTCCCTGTAGAAATATAAATATCCACAAAATCTGGAGCTAATTAGTAAGCATCTGAATTTACACTAGATCCTACATGTTGTGTTAATACAAGTTACCATTGTATTATTGCTATATCATCATCCTTCCCTACTTGAAAATGGGTATGAGAAAATGAAAGAAAGGCACTAAAGCAAAATGTCTTATCTTTTTAGGCATTTAATCCTAGTGGTGAGGGTAATATCTGAACTCTTCCATTCAATAAAAGCTTGAAGTTTATAAGAGCACTTGAATTTGTGGTAGGTTGATTGATAGGGCTATTTCAACATAGAAATATCCCTAATAAGAACTAGAGTTTAAAATAGACTATATGGCAGTTATGATGTTTCAATGGCTATTGAGGAATTTTCTATTCTAAAGAAGAATCAATTCGGAGAATCTTCAATCACATCAGTAAAGCTGTATGTTCAACCTAATACTTAGTGTTACTTGTCCGACATTTATTATGAATAGGCTGATAAGATATCCAAACATATCTAAAGATATTTCAATAATATCCCAAACTGATGTGGATACATGGGCCAAGAATTGGAACTGTAGGACAAGTTAGGTTTGTCTGAGTTATAGTTCAATGTATAAACTCCTGGCTAAACAAAGGCTTCAAAAATATCCAAAAACAATGGGGCTGGGAAGGTGGCTCAGTGGTAGAGTCCTTACCTTGCATGCATGAGGCCCTGGGTTCAATTCCCCAGCACCACATATGCAAAAAGAAAAAAAGCCAGAAGTGGTGTTATGGCCCAAGTGGTAGAGCACTAGCCTTGAGCTGAAGAAGTGAAGGACAGCGCCCAGGCCCAGAGTTCAGGCCCCACGACCAGACCTCCCCCCAAAAATATTCAAAAACGAACTTTACAAACTTTAGGGGGGGGATATGAGAAGGGATGGCAAGGAGAAACAAAGGAGGAGGCAACATTGCTTGATAAGACATGTACTCCTTATCTTTCCCATGTAATTGTAACCCCTCTGTACAGCATTTTCACAATTAAAAAATTTATACAGAATACCTCTAAGTAAAGTTCAGAACAATTGTATCTGTATAATTCTTTTTTGTTGTTGTTCTTTTTTGGTAGTGTTGGGTGTATCCGTTGGAAAAGAACAGGCCTAAACAGTGCCTTCCACATTCTATAAGCTACCAAAAAGGCACCATAATTGACATGAGGGATGCTTCTTTTTTTTCTTTTTCATTGTTTTTTATTGTGAAAATACTGTACAGAGGGCTTACAATTACACGGACAAGATAATGAGTACATTTCTTATCAAGAATTGTATCTTACTCCTTTGTTTCCGCTTCCCATCCTATCATGCCCCCTGTATAATTCTTCTAAGGTCAGGATGAAAGTGTTTGTTCCCAACATTTAAAATCAACAGGATATGTTGAACTCATGGATCCAGAATTTTATGGCTTCACATTCATATTTCAAAAATTTTATCAATATGACTTCACCAAAACTCGGTTCTTATTGAACTTGTCTATGTCCTCTTACTTTTCAAATCCAGGTGGCATATTTCCTTGAATATCTTCCTGCAAATTCTTTCCTTCCTTTACTTCTGAAAATCTTTTATTACTTTTTTGTTTCCTAATTTATTGCTTTCTTCCAATCTTGTCCACACTGTTGCTCACATTGCTCACACTTGTGTCCGAATTTCCTTTTTCTCTTCCCTTCAATAATACCCCCAATTTTATTATTGTTTTTCATATTCCTGGCTGTACACATTTTGATGATGTCTAAACAGACCTATTTTGTATCTGTTTAATATAAATTTTAGAAATATCAGAGAGTTTTTTCCCCTAAATCAATCATTTCCACCTGTGGTCCTTATTGCTAAATATATCACTAATATAGCTGTCAGCTATATTAGTGATATATATATATATATATATATATATATATATATATATGTATATTGTGGAAGCACTTTAGATTTCTTCTTACCACTCTGCCTCTGCCCATTAGATAAGATGAATTATCAAAATTTTCTCAGTAAAGTGTTTTCCTTTTCAATCACAACATTGTCATTATCAGGATACACTGTGGTCATCATCATCTTCACCAAAATTATTATTAGCATCGTAAGTGCTAACTTTTGAAAGTCTGATATGTATCTATGATTTTTGGTTATGAATCTATGATTCTATGTTTTTTGGTTAATAATTTTAATGTTACCACTGTGGTTGAATCCATATTAAAATTTTGAGCAAATAAAGAAACAAAAAACGAAACCATAAGAAGTAGTTTGACTATGTGCATAAGACAAATTATGGAATAGATTTTTGAAGTATTGCAAATTCCTAACCAGTATGATATAACTTCCTCTCTCCCCTCCACTTCACACAAATTTTTAAGTTTGAACAGAATTATTTCATGTAATATAATATAAATATTACTACAATATCATGTGTATATCTTAAATTTCCTTGAAAGTAATAAACTACATTCTATTGAAATATTAGTGATTTATTGCTAGGAAAATTTTGGAAAAGTAGACTATATCTTTGGAAAGATAAAATCAAAAATAGTAGCATAAAAGTTATAAAGAAGTCTTTCTTCAGAAATATGTATATATATATATTATGTATAGAAAGATATACATTTTTAGAGATTATTTGTCATCAGAAATATATACATATATCAAAATATATGTGTAGAACATTGTACATTATAGTGAAACAAAAATCTTAAAACATAATTAAAATTTACAAAATACATCAAACAAAATGCCAGTGACTCATGCCTATTATTCCAGGTATTCTGGGTAATGAGATCTTAGAATTGTGTTCAAAAATAGCCCAGAGAGAAAAGTACTTGTTAGGGGCTGGGAAGGTGGCTCAGTGGTAGAGCACTTGCCTTGCTAGCCTGAGGCCCTGGGTTCGATTAGTCAGCACCACATAAACAAAAAGAAAAAAGCCGGAAGTGGCACTGTGCCTCAAGATATAGAGTGCTGGCTTTGAGCATAAAAATGCTTAGGGACAATACCCAGACTTTACAAACTACAACAGCAAAATATATCACATTAATTTCACAAAAGCATCTTTTAACTGCTGTGAACTTTTTTTTTTTTTTGGTCTGATCATGGGGCCTGACCTCTGGGCCTGGGAGCTGTCCCTCAGCTCTTCAGCTCAAGGCTAGCGCTCTACCACTTGGGCCACAGCTCCACTTCCGGCTTTTTTCTTTTTGCTTATGTGGTGCTGAGAAATCGAACCCAGGGCCTCATGCATGCAAGGCAAGTGCTCTACCACTGAGCCACCTTCCCAGCCCCTATGCAAACAATTTTTTAGAGACATGAATACATGCCCCTGGAAAATGTTAAGTAAAATGTATAGAATATTTACAACTATGTTAAAGACATGACTATTTAGATATTTTAAGATATTTAGGTAATAATTACAAATTAAGAATAATGATAATATATTGAGACTGGTCTTTTATTCTATTTTACAATAATAATTAAATTATATTTGTAATGATTATATAAAAATACTCTTGTTTGGTATTTGAATTATAATAAGTGATAAACATTTTTAAATGATTTCCATAGGAAAGGATCATTTTCTTAATGGTATCAATTCTTTTGTAATTTCAAAACAATTAAGAAAATCATTCCAAGGTCTGTTTGCTTTAAGACTACATTTGTTTTGTTGTTCAAGGGTTCATATGTTGGTAGAAATTAAAATTCCAAAATTTCAATGGATGTTGGCATTCAGGAACATCTTCATAGATACTAATATTGGAGTCCCTTAACTGGAATTGTTTTATTTCATTTGTTATTTTCACAAATAAATCAAGATGATTGTTTATTTTGTATATATTCACTGCTTTTGGCTCTTATCTTGAGAATACTTTTTTTCTTAGGAAAGTAGAGAAAAGCAATTGGATTGAGCAAGTAACATATGGCTTTCATAAAATGCAGATGCATAGATTTGGGTCTCCTCTCATTTGCTAAAAGTTTCTTCCAGAAAATGTTATCAATTACTTATAAGTGATGCATAATTCCTAGTTATTCCAGTTATCACATACAGTTTTTGATTGAGTTATCTCTGTGTAAACTAAAAAAAAAAACAGATAAAAAACCTAAAAATAAACAGAAATCACATCTTTGTTTTAAAAGCTATAGTTTACGAAAAGTTTTTACCCAACACCAAAAAAACATCCTTTTAGGTATTCTGCAATTTGTGTGAAGTATATTAAACGATAGTTTTTTTCTGACATAAAATTCACATGCAATATATTATCTCCTTTTATTCTATACATTTTAGTGCTTTGGAAGTGAATGGTACAATCATAGGTTTTCCAAGCCTAATTTACACAAACTTAACATTTCTTCAAATAGAAATGCTGTAAATTTTAGAACAGACATTAAAATAGATATAAAATTAAGTTACAGGAATTGGTCTAGCATACATCCTCGATAGTGTGTTTTTTCAAAATTTTTACAAGATTGTTCTGACTGACCTGTATTCTTTGAATTTATACATAAGTTTATTGAGCAGGAGGACCAATATTATACAGAGATATCTAGATGTTTGATAGTCACCCATATTCTGCACCTTGTGAAAACACAAGGCCCAGATATATTATATAGAAAAATGTCTTTAGAGAATGTTTGAAGCAACTAAAATTAATTTAGGAATGAGTTAAGATTTAGATAACGTTGTAGCATAATAAAGCTTAATAATAACGACTTGAGCTGTACTACAGACGAGAGTTGGAGGGGATAGAATGATGGACCACATAGGAGCAGTATGTCATTTTTATTGTGTTTCAACAAACATAAAGACTTAAGAGAAGAAAAGGAAGAAAATAATCAAAGTGTCCTGAATCAAGATTCTTTTTAATCCACCTAACAGTGTGGACTGAGTCAGAGAAGGTGGGAAAAAATAAAGCATTGTAAAGAAATTGTAATAGGAATATGATAATTAATTTCCAAAGAAATAAGGGAAAGAATAGGTAAACTATAAAGGCAAAAAGAATGAAGAGAGAAAAAAAGGAATGTAAAACCTTTATCAATAACAAACACAAGAGTTTGGAAGTAGAAAGGCAGTGGAAATATTCTAAATAACAATAAAATAATAATGAAAATTGCTGACGTGGATAGAATATGGATCACATTTTATCATATATAATTTAAAAAAACATACTAGGAATGAAATTTTAAAAGTTATAATTTAAAACACTACTTAAATTATAGCTGGACAGTACAGTTCAGTGGTAAAACCTTGGCCTAGCATAAGTGAAACAATGGTGTGATCTCCCAAGCATTACAAAGTACTCACAAAGCACATACACACACAAACCACATAAACACACACAGATACACCCCCCCACATACACACATTTGGAATCTTGATATTATATCATATTAAACAGAGGAAATTATCACAAATAGTAAAAATAGGTTAATATATATAATAATATGTCTCGTACTATTTAAAAGTTTCATAGAAATAAAATAGTCACCATATACTTCGATTTCTATAAATTAAGTAAATTGAAAATTAAGAAATAGAAGACAGGAGAACCTTTGCAAACAAGTTTTAAATAAACATTTTGAAACATGTATCCTTATATTTTGACAAAATATTGATGTTACTGTTGTTTAAACTCAAGATTTAGAATATGATAACTAGATGCTCTATATCTCTAATCATTTCACCCTGGATATTTTTAAAAGGTCTCATAGTTTCTCAGGCTCTCCCAAATTACAAACCCTATTTGCATTTTCTACCATAGCTAGAAAATGGAAGCCACAAATCGCCATGCCCAGTTCAAACTTTTTTTTATATTCAAGTTCAAATATTTACAATAAAGTGACCAGGTAATGAATCCTTTCTTAATAAAGTGTGCTTCTTGAAAAAACAGTAGTTATTTGTTACCTGGAAAAATATGTTTAGAACTTTAAGAAAATAAATTTATTTAAATTCACCAACCGTATAAAAATTAAGAAAATAATTTTAAATATTCACATATTAAATATTTTTAAAGCAAAATATATGTATCTGAATAAATTACATGTGTAGAAATCATGCAAAATTAAATTAACTACTCCTACAACTCTCAAAAAAAATTTCCTTAACGATAGAAAAGAAAATAAGTAATTAGGTTCAAATTTTGAAATTTCAAATACAAAATGAAGTTTACTCTGTAGTTAACTGAAGTAACTGTAAACCCTCTGTATATCAATTTTATAATAAAAATGCATGAACAAAGAAAGCAAAAGGACCCACTGATCAATAGCAACAGCAAAAGCTGTTTTTGAGTATACAAAAAAAAAATCGATGTCGCGGATTACAATGTTCCTTCCATAAGAAATATACTCATTAACTTACTTAAGTAACTGTAACCCTTCTGTACATTACCATTACAATAAAATTAAATTGAAATTAAAATAAATCAAATAGTATACCAATTAAGCGTTCTTAGAAGCCATTTTTTAAAATCTTTATAAAAATCTGCCCCAAGTACCCAAGGAATATATTTCAATGATACATTTAAATACTTAAACTTCATAGAAGCAAAAAGTTTAAAAACTGTTACATAGTAAAGTAATAAACCAGAATATATTACTATAATAATCATTGGATGAATTTTTAGTGGTAGTCAAATATGTAAAAATGAGGCAATTTGCCATTCGTTTGAACATAAGCAAGAAAGAATTTTCTAGGTCTTTTTAAATATATTGTAAATTTAATGAAGAAACTATTCTGTCACATCATATGATAATCAGATAAAGATAATATTGAAGCAAACAACATATTGTACTATGTTTTTGGATGTTAATGTGTATACTTATTCTGGTTGTGGGAAATTGTGGGGATTTCAATTTGGGGTATTGTTCTTGCTAGGCTGTCATCATATCAGTGGTTAATTTTAGGATAGGGGTTCTCTTTCCACAAGAACATGCACTTGATCTGTCCTTTTAGCGTTCCCATCATCAATGGCATCAGAGTTGCACAACAACTTGTCTAGTTTCCTACCTTGGCTGGCCTAGATCCGCAGTCCTTCCAATCTTAGTCTCTAGATAGTGCAGGATGGTGGAAATGATCCAATGCACCCAGCTATAGATTGAGAAGGAAGTCCATTAAAATTTGGCCTGGGTTCTGTTCTCAAATCTCCTAAGTAGTTAAGAGTACAGATAGGAGCCCCTGGTGCCAAGCAGTGACAGTATTTTTAAAGAAATTAGACATATATATGACTTAGGCTTGTGATTACCTCAGAAAAAGAATAAAAGAGCAGTGAAGCATAGAAGACAGGCAGAATTTTAACTAGCTACTCAGAGGCTGAATCAGCTTAGCTAGCTACTCAGGAGGCTGAGATCTGAAGACCACTGTTCAAAGCCAGTCCAATCATGAAAATACATGCAATTATCTCCATAAATCCAGAAGTGTAGCAGTAGCTCAAGTGGTAGACCACTATCCTTGGGCACAGAAGCTTAGGGATAGTGCCCAGGCACTATCAAGCCTCGGGAATGATGAATGCATCCATGAGCACATGTGCGTGTTTGTACAGGCACGAGTGTGCACACACACACACACTCTCTCTCTCACACACACACACACACAAATGAGTATTTCAATACAGAGTTCTTTATTTTTTCTCCTTGCTGTACTTTATTTCCCTGTATTAGTTCACCAATTAACAAAATCAGCTAAGCACCTATTTACATACAACTCATCATGTTTCTCTAAAGTCTGCTCTCTTTTTGGAAACCTGCTTTCATTTCACCCAAAAGTCAATTATTCAGGAGGTCAATTCATCTCCCTAAACTCTTCAGTGTTAGATGCTTGTTTAAGGTTCTTCCTAGCAATATGACTGTGTGAAATCCTGCATCAAGCAGCATATTTCTTTCACTAGAGGGGAAGCCTCTGTCAAACAATTAATAATAGGTTTTTCTCCTCCTGACAAGCATCTGTAGTTTTATTATCTTTATATAATTTATGATCTGTCTGTGTATGTCAAAGACTGCTGTGAAAATAAAAAGACTCTTCTCAGCACTAAGCATTCATATACCATTCATAGATATGAAGGTGTTTAAATATTACTGAAATTGCCTTGGAGTAAATAATGTTCACCTTGACTATATTGAGAAGAAGAATTGGTTTCTCAGCACTTTAGGTAAGAACTTGAGTGAAAGAAACAAAAGGAAAAATGAGGAACAACTCAACACATACATTCAAATGAAACAAAACAAACCAAGAAAACACAAATTAATTCAATACTCAAGAACCTGCAGGAAATGCAAAATTTTTTGAAAAATCAGCTATGATAAGCTTATGAAACTCCTGACTATGTGGGAGTGTACTGTTGTGAGGATAGTGGTTAAAGCCCCGACTGGACAGAAAGATCTGTACACAATGCCAAGACCTGTTATCCTAAATTCCAGGAAGAATAACATAAAGTGGACTGAGCTCAAGATCACACACAAGTAGGAAGCCAGATTCTATCTGAAAATTAATCAGGATAATTTAGGGCTGGTGGCATGACAAAGTGGTAAGAACACCCATTTAGGAGACACAAGTCACTCAATTCAAACTCTAATATTATGGGTATTAAAGAAAAAAGCTATGATTTTAAATAATTGGAATAATTGTAAGATTTGAGTTTTTAACTGGAGAAAAATCAATGAGATAGAGTGAACCCACCTTGCAATGCTTTCTACTTAGGTGATAATGTTATGTGGTACTCCAGACATAACAGAGTTACCTTGCAAATGAACATGGATGTGCATTTGGGTGATGGAAATACTCTACTTACACAGGTGTAAATTAAATAGATATTCTTTGGCAGATTGTAGTTCTTGAACTAAGAGCCTGGGTGATGTCCCTGAGCTTTTTCTGTCAAGGCTACCACTCAACAAATTTGAGCCGCAGTTCCAATTTTGATTTTCTGGTAGTTGTTTGGAGATAAGAGGCTCATGGACTTTCCTGCCAAGGATGGCTTCAAACCATGATTATCAGGTCTCAGCCTCACGAGTAACCAGGATTTCAGGCATGATCCGTCGATATTTTTAATAATTTAGTAAATTGTACAGTTACAGAATGTATAAATTATCATTATAAACTTCACAATATATGTGTGTATGTATATATCAATGCATACAAATAGAAATATTTAAACATATTTGTGTATCTACAATAAATTTATGAAATCATCCTTGATTATAAAATAAAATGGAAACAAACCATAATCAGGAGGGGCTGGGACGGTGGCTCAGTGTTAGAGGGCTTGCCTTTCATGCTTGAAGCCCTGGGTTCGATTCCTCAGCACCACCTAGGCAAAAAGAAAAAAGCCATAAGTGGTGCTGTGGCTCAAGTGGTTCAGTGCTATCCTTGAGCTGAAGAGCTGAGGGACAGAGTCCAGGCCCAGAGTTCAGGCCCACGACTGGACGAAAACAAAGGGAATTGTCACATGTTACTTGTTTTTGACTGGAATATGAATTGTGAGAATCAGTTTGGGAAAAACCATCTTTACTTTAACAAAATTGATATTGGCTATTAATTCTAATCCATTTATTTATCCATACTGTGCATCCTCAGATATGAGTGTCAAAATCAAACCACACTTTTTTGCCTTTGTATTTTAATCACCTGTTATAATTTAGGGGATAGATGAAGTAATGACATAAAGATTAAAATAATAGTAAGTGAGGTTATGAGTTAGATCTGAAAAGGATTGTAAATATTCCAATAGCTAATTAAATTGCATTTTTCTTACTTTTACTCTATTGACACGTCCCTCATTCCCACATTAAGAAAGTACATAGAAGGTTATCACTACATTTTGTGTAAACTTATGACAAAATGTATTGAAAGAATATGGGCACAGTGTTTTTTGCTTATTGAGACCTGTAGGTGGTAGTTGTGTTTTTGAGGAGTTGCAAAAAGTTGTGATGGAGATGGAGGGAGTGATGTGCTTTTCTGGAAAATTGGCTAGAGGATTGCTCCCAGAAAGATAGTCATGAATTCTTCCAAAAAGTTAGATCCCTTTGGAGTTGATTCTGGTGCAGGATGATATATAAGGATCTAACTTTAGTATTCTACAAGTAGTTAACCAATTTTGCCAGCACCATTTACTGAAGAGGCTGTCTTTCTTCCATTCTATTTTTTTAGCTCCCTTATCAAAGATTAGATGGCTATAGGTCTGTAGGTTCATTTCTGGGTTTTCAATGCTATTCCATTGGTCCTGAGGTCTGTTCCTGTGCCAGTACCAAGCTGTTTTGATTACTATGGCTTTATAATAGAGTTTGAAATTTGGTATTGATATTCCTCCAGCAGTGATCTTTCCATTGAGGAGCGTTTTTGCTATTCGGGGTCTTTTATTGTTCCATATGAATTTTTGGATTGTTTCTTCTATTTCCTTGAAGAATAAGGTTGGAATTTTGATAGGTATCACATTGAATTTGTAGATAGCCTTGGGAAGTATTGCCATTTTCACAATGTTAATCTTTCCAATCCAGGAGCACGGGAGTTTTTTCCATTTTCTAACTTCTGTTCGATT
Source organism: Dipodomys merriami (assembly GCF_024711535.1). Classification (NCBI taxonomy): domain Eukaryota; kingdom Metazoa; phylum Chordata; class Mammalia; order Rodentia; family Heteromyidae; genus Dipodomys; species Dipodomys merriami. The sequence continues at coordinate 32,429 of NW_027202844.1, read as the reverse complement.
TCCTTTTTCAAGTTTTTAAAGTTTTCATCATAGAGGTCCTTCACTTCTTTGGTTAAGTTAATTCCTAGGTATATGATTTTTTGTGGGGCTATTACAATTGGAGTTGCTTTCTTAATTCAGCCCCCCTTTACTCATTGTTGGCATATAGAAAAGCCATTGATTTGGGGGCGTTAATTTTATACCCTGCTACTTTGCCAAACTTTTGAATCAGCTTGAGTAATATGGGAGTGGAGTCTATGGGATTCTTTAGATACAAGATCATGTCATCTGCAAAGAGGGCGAGTTTTATTTCTTCTTTCCCTATTTGGATCCCCTTTATGTCTGCATCTTGTCTTATTGCTGTAGCTATGCATTCTAACATTAAATTGAAGAGAAGCAGAGAGAGGGGACATCCTTGTCTTGTTGCTGAGTTAGAAGGAAATGGCTTTAGTTTTTCACCATTAAGTATAATGGTGGTTGTAGGTTTGTCATATACAGCCTTTATTGTATTGAGGAATGTTCCATGTATTCCTAATTTTTCCAAAACCTTCATAATAAAGGGGTGTTGTATCTTGTCGAACGCTTTTTCTGCATCTCTTGAGATAACCATGTGGTTCTTATCCTTGCTCCTGTTGATGTGATGAATAATATTAATTGATTTGTGTATATTGAACCAGCTTTGCATCCCTGAAATGAATCCTGTTTGATCATGGTGTATGATTTTTTGGATGAATTGCTGAAGTCGATTGGCCAAAATTTTGTTGAGAAGTTTTCATCAATGTTCATCAAAGAAACGGGTCTATGGTTCTCTTTTTTGATGAGTCTCTGCCTTGTTTTGGGATGAGGGTGATGATGGCTTCATAGAATGTGTTCGGTAGTGAACTTTCTCTTTCAATTCCACTGAAATGTTGGAGGAGTATTGGTGTGAGCTCTCGGAGTAAAAGCAGACACTCTGAAAACATTACAGGATGGAATAGGAGAAACCCTAGGTCTCCTTTGCACAGGCCAAGTTTTCTTGATAGAGACCCGGAAACACAACAAACTAAGAAAGGTTGGACAAATGGGATTTCAGGAAGTTGCAGAGCTTCTGCATGGCAAAGGACATAGCTAGCAAGATCAATAGAAAGCCCACAGATTGGGAGAAGATCTTCACTAGCCATACAACGGAAAAGGGTTTCATATCTAAAATATGCTTGCAACTCAAAAAATTAAACCACCCAACAACAAATCCTCAAAGAAACAACTGCCCAATAAATAACTGGGCAAATGACTTAAAGAGAAACTTCTCTGAAGAAGAAAGAAGGATGGCCAATAGACACAGGAAGAAATGCTCAACCTCCCTAGCCATAAAAGAAATGCAAATCAAAACAACATTGAGGTACCACCTCACTCCAGTTAGAATGGCAAAAATCAAGAACTCTAATAACAACAGATGCTAGAGGGGATGTGGACAGAAGGGACCTTACTGCATTGTTGGTGGGAATGTAAACTTGTTCAACCACTTTGGAAAGCAGTATGGAGGTTCCTCAAAAGACTCCACATAGAGCTCCCCTGACACAGCAATCCCACTTTTGGGCATTTACCCAAATGTTTACGAACAAGACCACACTAAAGCCAACAGCACAACTATGTTTATTGCAGCATTATTTACCACAGCTAAGATATGGAACCAACCCAGATGATCCTCAGTAGATGAATGGATCAAGAAAATATGGTATATATAATCAATGGAATTCTATGCCTCCATCAGAAAGAATGAAATTTCCCCATTTGTGAGGAAATGGAAAGGCTAGGAAAAAATTATATTAAGTGAAGTAAGCCAAGCCCAAAGAAACATAGGTCCCATGGTTTCCCTTATTTGCAATAGCTAGTATATATATGAGTCAAGAAGAAAAGATCAGATAATGTAATGTTAGGAAAATGAACCCTAAGATACGTATTTAAATGTTTTTTTCTTTCATGCATTTGTATCTAAAGTATTTATAAGATTATTTCTTTGTTGCTTTCTATGTCCCTCCCCCACAGTATAACCCCTGCTTTCACTGTATTTGATGTTGGATAATTTGTGGAGAGGAAGTGGAAAAACAAGTCGTTTAAATAAGAATACTGGTGGACCCGTTGCAACAATGAGAAGAACAAGTTGTCATGTAGAAAATGAACTTTACAACTTTGGTGGGTGGTTGGGGAGAATCGGTTGGGGTTGCGGGGCAGGGGGTGGCTGGGAAGTGATGGGAAGGATAAACAAAGGAGAAGGCAACAATGCTTGATAAGAAAAGTACTCATTATCTTGTCCATGTAATTGTAACCCCTCTCTACATTATTTTCACAAAAATTTACAGTACAATCACTTTCACAATCATGTTCACTGTTGCATTATTCCCCTTAGCAAAGTTATGGAAACAGACAAGATATCCTTTGGCAGAGGCATGGTTAGAGAAGTGTGGCACATATCCACAATTGGATGGCACCCATCCAATATGAAGACTGTTACATCATTTGCAAAGAAATGGATAGATCTAAAAATATGTTAAGTAAAGTAAACCAGAACCAGACACACAAAGGAACCATGTTCTGTCGCTTATTTGGAAGCTAGACCTTTAGGCAAAAGTATTACACAACTTTTCACAACAGAATTAACCAAAGCATTCTCTTTTCAGAGGAGTATTTAAGAAGTGTAATTTCTTATAAAATTGAACTTTTAATCTAAAAAAATGAATACCAGGAAACTATCACTTGGAAGTTGTGAAGGGAAGTCAAAGGGAAGGAATAAAGAGAGTTATAGAGGAAGAGGGTGAAGGCATAATATTCAATGCGGATAGTATGAATCTAGAAAAAATGAAAATGGGGTGAGCTTTGGAAGGATGTGGGAATGTAATGTAAACATCTCTTGTACTTATAAACTGATTTGTTGAATGGAAATTCCTTCGTACCACTATTTAATTAAATACAATTAAAAACAATGGAGACATCTGATCTTAAACTGCATTCTCTTAAACCATGAGAAAATATAATAGTTTCCTCTTCAGAAATTTTCTTTGCAGGTTTTTTCCTCATAATGACAGGAAAGTGAACAAAGCAATGAATATCAATACATCACATTGTATATCCTAAATAGACACAATATAAATATCACATGAAAAATGTTAGAATTCATCACATGATAAAATAACAGGTAGAAAGTAGCAAATGTTGATTGTTTTTCCAAGTACTTTAGGTTATCTAATTTAATCCTCAAAATAATTAAATAAATTAGAACTACTTTTATTTTTAATTATCAGATGATGATATTGAAGTCTTCAGAGTTGGAATTACTAGTATAACATTGCATACATGGTAAGTGTTAGTCTACGCCCCATTCCTACCATATCAAATTACCTCATTCTATTTTATGACTAAAACACCAGCACTTAGTCTATTAATTCTAGGAAAATTTCCCAAAATAATTGTGGACACTCAAAATATTTCACTTTATCTTTGTTAGAAAATAGGTAACTACGCCGGATGTAAAGCATCCTAGAAGCCACATTTAGGTAGATGGAATATTGGAGTCTTTATTACACAGTTAGCAGGCTGCTGGCCACCCATTTTTACAAAGGCCTGAAGCCCCCAAACACACAAAACACGGTTAGGAAACAGTCTAGAGAGGAAAGAAAGAACAAAAATACCAACAAACCAATTCAACTCCAATGGAGAGTTGAATTGTGATGCCATGATGACTGGAGATGAGTCAGAAGACAAGACATGACCACAGTGACACATGTGGCATGACATAATGGTGGCTGGGCTGGGCCTAAATAGGGTCTCAGCAGGGGACAGGTCCACAGGTTACTAAATCTGCCAGTCCAGTGCCTGGGACTGGTAATTTCTATCAGCCAAGTGCTCACCCCTGCCTCCAGGGATCTTGGAATATCCATCACCTGGGAGTCAGATGATGATGGAGGCATTTTCCTTCCCCCGGCATGAAGACAAGATACGAGACCCTATCATCCACCATGTGGCCAATATGGCACCAGTCAGATCTGACCTCCTTATCTCATTCCCCACTTTTTTTCTTATGTACATTAAGTCATTGAAGTTTTTTCTGTAAGAGATCTGAATTTTTCCCTGGGCTGTTACCTTCTGCAATTTTTTAATTTATATATGTATATATATATATATATATATACACATACATATATATATACATACATATATATATATACATACATATATATATAAATAATTTTTATTGTGAAAATGCAATACAGAGGGGCTACAATTACACGAGCAAGGTAATGAGTACATTTCTTATCAAGCATTGTTGCCTCCTCCTTTGGTTTTCCCCTACCATCCCTTCACTCCCATCTCCACCACTATACCCTCACCCCCGGTGCCAAAGTTGTAAAGTTTGCTTTTCAACATAGGATTTTGCACATCTCATTGTTGCAATAGGTCCACCTGTATCCCTAGTTAAACAATTTGTTTTTTTTCCTTTCCCCTCCCCAAAATATACCAACATCAAATACAGTGAAAACAGGGCTTATACTGTGGGGGAAGAGACATAAATGCAACAAAACTATCACCTTATAAATATGTTAGAAACAATAGCAAGAAAGAAAAAACTACTTGTGTCCTTATCTAGTGAAGTAAGCTGGGCCAAAGAAACATAGATCCCATTGAAGTACCCGATTTCGGGTGCCCCTCACAGACCACCAGGCTCTTTGCAAACAGCAAAGAGTCGTTTATTGAAAGCTCGAGCTTGGTCCTCTGCACACTTGGTAACCGGTGATGCTAAGAGGCCCCGAGCACAAAATTAGAACAGCTTTTATAGTATCGAACAAACAAGTTTAGGGGGTTTCCACAAAAGCAAGTCCACAAGTTCAGGGGGTTTAAGTCCACCCTGACCACACTTGCCTTTTTCTGATGGAATACTTAGGGAACTGTTCTTTTCCTTAAGGATGGGCAGGGTTGGTGGCAACCTGGGGTTTGTCTGAGAACTTTCTCTTTGGTGGTTACTCTGAGGGCAGCACAGCTCAGGAGGTTTGATCTTAAAATGGAGTTACTGTAGCTCTTCACCATGGTTTCCCTTATTTGCAATAACTAGTATATGTCTGAGACAAGCTGAAAAGATCAGATAAGATGATGTTAGGTAAAATGAACCCCTCCTGTAATTTAAGAAGTCTCCAACAGTTATGCCCTGTATCTGCTCAAAGCCCTAATTTGGGAATTTAAACTATCCCACACATTTTACAACCCACTTAGATGACTGGCACATTCTTGCCCAATTATGAAGCAGACAAACATTTAGAAAGGCATGATTACAATTTACTTTCTCATGACTTCCTGGCTCTGATCAATTTCTTTGGGGGGGGGTCCAGTCGTGGGGCCTGAACTCTGGGCCTGGGTGCTGTCCCTCAGCTCTTCAGCTCAAGGCTGGTGCTCTACCATTTGAGCCACAGTGCCACTTCCCTCTTTTTTCTTTTTTCTTATGTGGTGCTGAGGAATCGAACCCAGGGCCTCATGCATGCAAGGCAAACGCTCTACCACTGAGCCACCTTCCCAGTCCTTCAATTTTTGAAAGGCCAAACAGGATCTGATACCATCTCTGCCATCTGAGCAGTGGCTTGTAACTGCCTCTGGATGTTTCATCATTGCCAGGGTCCCAGGAGTGTCTTTCTCCATGCTGGGATACACACACCTTGGCATTTTCCTTAATCACTGGACTTCAGCTGGAGAGATGAGCGATAGCGCTCAGGCCCTGAGTTCAAGGCTAGCACTCTGCCAATTTGAGCCCCCAAACAACTCTTCTGTTGACCAATTAGAGATAATCTCACAGGGACCTTTCTCTGCCCAGGCTGGATTTGAACCACAGTTCTCAGATCAACAAGTCTAAACAAAAGGCCATGTTTACTCCAATTGAAAGAAACAAAGATGGTCTTTAGAAATCGTTTTTTAAAGCATGGTCTACCTCGAACTTATTAAGGGCCGAAAGTTATATCTGACAAACTTGTAAGAATCCTTACTCCTTTGTGTGGGCCTGCTGGAACTGTTACAAAAAAAAAAACTATAAGAGCAAACTGAAATAGCAATTAAGCAATTATTTTGGTAATCCTAATTTTTCCTTTTTGCACTTTGAGAAAAATATTAACAATTTAACTTTCAAACTTTATAACCAGGAATTCATCTCCATTTTTTTGCCAGTCCTTGGGATTTAACTCATGGCATACGCATTGTCCTTGAGCTTCTTTTGGTCAAGGCTAGCACTGCTTCCTGCTTTTTCTGAATACCTGGTAGTGAGGAATTGAACTCAGGATTTGATGCATGCTAGGCAAGCACTCTACCACTAAGCCACTTTCGCAGCCCAGCCACATTCCCAGCCCATCCAATCCTAATTTCTTTTTAAGTTCAAAGAATTTTTTTTTTGTTGTTATTGTGAAAATACCATATGTAGAGGTTTCAATTACATGGGCAAGGTGATGAGTACATTTGTTGCCTCCTCCTTTCTTTCCCCTTACAATATCTTCCCACCCTCCCCATCCTCCAACCCCTCCGCCCCCGCCATGGGGGAGGGACATACAAAGCAACAAACAAATCATCTTATAAATATGTTATAAACAATAGCAAGAAAGAAAAACTATTCGAGTCCTTATCTTGGGGTTCATTTAACCTTACATCAACGTATCTGACTGTTTCTGATTGTCTCAGACATGTACTAGTTATTGAAAATAAGGGAAACCATGGGACCTATGTTTCTTTAGGCCTGGCTTACTTCATTTAATATATTTTTTTTCCAAGTCTTTCCATTTCCTAACAAATGGGACAATGTTATTCTTTCTGATAGCGGCATAGAATTCCATTATGCATATATACCACATTTTCTTGATCCATTCATTTACTGAGGATCATCTGGGTTGGTTCCATATCTTAGCTGTGGTAAATAATGCTGCAATAAACATAGTTGTGCTGGTAGCTTTAGTACGGCTTTGCTTGTGATAATTCCACTAAATGACCAAAAGTGGGATTGCTGGGTCACAGGGGAGGTCTATGTGGAGTCTATGAGGAACCCACTTTAAAAACTTGAAAAAGGAATCAAAACAGAAATTAGAAAATGGAAAAACCTCCCATGCTCCTAGATTGGAATGATCAACATCATGAAAATCGCAATACTTCCCAAGGCTATCTAAAAATTCAATGCGATACCTATCAATATTCCAACCTCATTCTTCAGGAAAATAAAAGAGGCAATCCAAAAATTCATATGGAAAAATAAAAGACCATGAATAGCAAAAGCGATCCTTAACACAAAGAACACTGCTAGAGGAATATCAATACCAAATTTCAAACTCTACTACAAAGCTGTAGAAATCAAAACAGCTTGGTACTGGCTCAAGAACAGATCTCAGGACCCATGGAATAGAATTGAAAACCAAGAAATGAACCCACATACCTATAACTTTGTAATCTTCGATAAGAGGGCTAAAAAAATAGAATGAAAGACAGCCTCTTCAGTAAATGGTGCTGGCAAAATTGGTTAACTACTTATAGAAAACTAAAGCTAGATCTTTATATATCACCCTGCATCAGAATCAGCTCCAAATGGATCAAAGACCACAGAGTCAAAGCAGACACTCTGAAAACATTACAGGATGGAATAAGAGAAACCCAGGTCTCCAAAATTTTCCTAACAGAGACCTAGAAATACAACAAATCAAAGAAAGGTTGGACAAATGGGATTGCATGAAATTGCAGAGCTTCTGCATGGCAAAGTACATAGCTAGCAAGATCAACAGAAAGCCCACGGATTGGGAGAAGATCTTCACTAGCCATACAACGGACAAGGGTCTCATATCTAAAATATACCTGGAACTCAAAAGTTAAATCACCCAACAACAAACCTTGAAGAAACAACTGCCCAAGAAATAAGTGGGCTAAAGTCTTACCAATCCTAATTTAAGCCTTTTATTAATCTCTGCTTTAACATTTTATACTTTAGTTTTCATTTGTATTTTGAAAACTCCTTTGAAATCTTGAGGATATGTACCACTATTTCCTCTTGGCTACTCATTTTAAAACAGATATACATTAAAAACTTTTGAACTCAAATGACCATTTTTTGTTAATGCAAGAATTAATCACCAGTACTGTACCAAGAAGCTAGACTTAACACCTATATGCTTTTTTATTTTTTTGGTGGGGGGTGTCTGGTTGTGGGCCTGAACTCTGGGCCTAGGTGGTGTCCCTCAGGTCTTCAGCTCAAGGCTAGAGCTGTACCACTTGAGCCACAGTGCCTCTTCTGGTTGTTTCTTTTCTGCTTATGTGGTGCTAAAGAACTGAGCCCGGGCCTCATGCATGCAAGGCAAGTGCTCTACCACTGACCCACCTTCCCAGCCCATCTATATGCCTTTTAAAAAAACATATCCAATTGCAGAGTATCAATGAAAGCAAATCATATACTAATAAATTTTCTAACCATATTTTTAAGGCTTTTTCAAAGTTAATACATCCAAGTGGCAGTTTTAGGAATACCAATCAGATCATGACATCACTCATTTTTACCATTATGTTTCCTGTGTCTGTCTGCAAGAGAAAGGGACAGGACAAAGATTGGTCATACAGCCCCTCCTAAGGAATGTGCATGCACCCAACTCTTCAGGGTTAGTTGAACTACCTTTGTGCCAGCTTGCCCTCTTCTACCATGCGTGGACTCCCCCCAGGGTCTGTCCCAACCTGCATGACTGGCTGAGCTGCACGTCTGCCTCTACATCCCTCACCTCAAAAGACAGTTCTTCTATTAGAGTCTAAGTTTTTCCCTTTTTTTTTTTTTGATTCTTGAATGAAATAGTTTCAGACAGAACAGGTAAAGTTTTAGACAGAACAGGTAAAATCTTTGACAGTGTTAAATAAACCTTTATATTTAAATTTCTAATAGTATCCCCAAGTTTTAGCAGAGGGAACTAAATCCCAAACAGCCAATGCCTTTTTGTTGAGTCAGATAACTTGATTACAGTGTAAACAACCTTTGCATTTTAAAATACCGAATTTTAAAATACAGATTTTGATTTGTAAATTAAAGAATTCTTAGAAAGTTTAACTAAACTTCCTGTTTAAAACAATACAATAATCCTTTAAGATATTTGGCATACAAATCTGATGACATTCCTTACAGTTTAAACTCTTTTTTTTACAGCATGCTGATTTTCATCTTGAACATGTTCCAACATACTCATACAAAACTTAAAGTGCACAAAAATGAAAATCAGTCCAGAATCTTGATCTAAAGATTTAAGATTTGTAAAACAAAGTGCCTTTGCTGAGCTTCATTTACCCAGGGCTTGCTTGTTTAGCAATGCATTTTACCAATTGGCCTTGTGAATACCTTCAGCTGGAGGAAGGCTAGGTGGGAGTCACCTGAAACTGAACTAGCCTATCTTTTATCCAATTTTCTTTTTAGACAAGAGCATTTTACAATTTTTTAACTGTTCGGACAAGCCAAATGTCCAAACGAGGCTCAAACTGTCTATGCCCTCACCTCCGGCTGCCTCTGCAGGAAAATGCAGCCTGAAGCTTGTAAGGTCTTGCAACCTCCCATGCCCACGTCCTGACTGCTGCAACACAGACAAAACAGAGCAGGTCTATGACCAGGCCCAGACAGAGCTGGAACTTTTATTCCCCCAGAGATGTCCAAATGAACAAAAATAACAGATTCTAATAACTTGAATAATTGTCTGGGTTTTTTTTTTCAGAGAATGGTGAGCTCTGGCGTTTAGGGTACCTGACTTCGGTGACTGAGAGCCCCAAAATAACTCTCTGAACCTAGAAGAGAGGTGTTAGTTTAGAGGAGCTCTCCTGCAGCCATTTTACATTAAGGGAGGGCCAATCTACCTGGCAGAGAGTGCAGAGATGACCTTGGGTAACAGTACTCATATGCCCTGGCTTTTTCCTGAAAATAAGAAAAGGGTTCTAAAAGCATTTCCAAAAGTGATGGATAAAGAAGTTTGGTGCATTTCTACAAAAAGCAAGATATCAGTGATCTCAGAATTAGCTTAAAGAGAAGTTGTTTCTTACTTTTCCTGCTTGGGCCAAATAAGCTTTCCCCTTGGAATTTTATCAGCACCAGAGTGGAGAACTAAGTTTGACAGGAGATTCTCCACCTCATCCCAAGGTTTCTCCAACATCTGGGGTTAGGGTTGTAGACATAGGTTTAACAGGAGATTCTCCATCTCATCCCTTTCTCCATGCTTGTGGTTCTCAGACATTTAGACAGAAATGTCAACTAAAACAGACACAGATAGGTGGCCACACAAACCAAATGGTCAGACAGGCATAAGCAAACAGCAGCAGAAGGCACCTCCAACAGACAGACAGAACAAATAAGAACCCAAGTGAGGCCAGACTCCAGGTTAAGAACCCTAATCTGCCTCCACTGGGGAGAGGCGCATCCCAAACTCCTCCATGGCTGGGAGTTCTGCTGCATCCCACCTCCCCTTCTGCCCCTTCCACTATACCTGGCCAGGCTTTTCAACTTACCTCTAGAGGCTTTTGAGTTCTAAGTTCCTGCTAGGAACTTCTCTCCACAGCTGTCCCCTAGGGAGTGGCTCTTCTGACACCAGTCCAAAGTCCCTGAACTCAAGGCCCAGGGTCCTGGATCTCACTTGGGCCTACATCTATTATATCCTGGATCCAAAAGAGACTTCACGAAACCCAGATAAAAGTGCTAGGAACTTTATTATTATTATTTTTTTATCAAAAAGGCTTTCTTGAATGCTGGGGGTGGGGGGGTGGCGGGGTGGCTAGCTCGGCTTGCCCAGGATGCCGCACAGGGTGGCCACGCTGCCCAGGATGAAGCCCAGGGCCAGGGACAAGGTCTGGTCGAAGGAGCCAGGCAGCTGCTCCACGTGCTGGTTCCGGGTCAGCAGCTGGTCTCGCAGCAGGCCCAGCATGCCCACGATGTTGCCCAGGTGCGTCAGCGTCTGCAGCAGGGCAGCATTCAGCGATGGTGTGGCGGCCGATGGCAAGAGGTTGGCAGGGGCCCAGGGCGATGCGGCAGCTGCGGGAGGGAGCGCAGGGTCAGTGCTGCAGCCCACCCTCCGGCCTCTGACCCTCCGGCCCCGGCCGCCCCTTCCAGCCTCCAGCCCCAATCGCCCTCCCCCCCCCACGCCCCCCCCTTGCCCTGCCGACCCTTTCCCTCTCCCGCGGCCGCCTGCCTACCTGGCTCATCTAGGGCTGGTGCGGGCGCGGAGGGGGCGGGGTGGCGGCCATGCTGTGGGCACCCCGGCCCCGCGGGGCGGCGGCGGGCGCGCTCGTCCGGCCCATCGTCGCCCAGCAGCCCCATGAGCTCGTGGATCTGTGCGTCCAAGGGCCCGGGCGCTTGGCCAGTGGCCTTGGGCACCTTGTTCTTGAGGAACTTGTAGCAGCGAGGACATTTTGCGGGAGTGCGCAGCACCTGCCTCAGGGCTAGCGCCACCGCCCGCGGTGGGGTCCCTGGTGCGTCCTCAGCTGGCGGCAGCATCTCGCCCATGGGATCTGTCGGCGAGGGCAGCACCAGCGGTGGCGGCCGCCTGGGCCGGAGCAGCATCCCAGCGGGCCGCATGGGCTCCGGGGTTGGGGCGGTGCCCGGGGGCCTGCGGGGGCCCGGGGGGTTGCGAGGGCCTGGGGGCTGGGAGACCCTGGGCGGCTGTGGCATCTCGGCTGCCCGCACACTCTCTGCCGAGCTAGGAACTTTATTACTACCACATGGGACCACTTCCTTCCACTGGGAAAGTAGGAACAGCCTTGAGCTCAGGGTAGGATGTGTTTTTATAGGGGTAGATTAGATAGAGTTATATATACAAGCCATGCAAGGCAGGTTTGGCATATTTTTCATTGGTTACAGTTATATGACCTTTAAATTAATTTGTTCTTTATGGTAATATCATATGTAATCATTTGTAATAGGTCACTCATAGTGGGACCACTCAGCGGTGGTCTTCAATTGGTGGGCTTAAGGCCTTGTTACCAAGGCAAGCAAGCAAGGTTATAGAAGCAAAACTTGGCAGAAACATAGCCTTGACTCACAGAAGCATAGGCAAAACATAATCTTGACTTGGTCAGCATGATCAATACTATCAAAGCTATTGACACTACTTTAGAAATTATTTTTATTATAAGCTCCTAACTGCTCTTTAATGCAGCTGGTGATAAGCCTCGGTTGTCAATAGGCTTTTGCAAAGCTGCCAGTTTGGTAAAATTGAGTAAGGGTGCGATGTTCTTTTGCTTTTTTATCAAGGATGGGGAAAGGACAAAAGTTGACTACTGGTCAGCCTTTGTCTGGGGTTTTTCTTTACCAGGAGGTTTTTTCCCTTTATCAATAATTGTGTTTTGTTTTCTGATTTCACAGTTTTGTACCCATGGCTATTCTTTTCCCAGGGAAAAGGGGGTTCAGGGGAGAAAGTAAATTTCTAAGAGCAGGAGGGACTGAGGCCAGACAACAGAAGAAATTTCTGCCAGTGAATAGTAACTTGGATATTACAGAAAACCAAAGATCTGGTGTTTTAGTGCATTAAGCTGTTCACATTGTAATCAAATTATCTGACTTCTCAAAAATGTAAAGGATTATTGCATTATTTTGAAGAAGAACTTTAGTTAATTTTCAAGTTTTTGCTAACACCAAAACTTGATGACTTTTCTTGGGAGTTTAAAACAACTCATTTATGTTTTTACATGATGATGACAGGCAGAAATTTACTGGTAGAACAAACTCCAGAGTTCATTTCAGGGGTTTCACAGAGCAAGGGCACCTGGGACTGAGGAATGTCTCTCAAGGCCTTCCACTAAGTGCGGCCATGTGGCCTGTCCCCTGACACAGGAGTCAGGTCATGACAGGAGTCATCCTGTTCAGGCGAGAATAGGATCTCACTGGGGCATCCAGATGAAGTGGACTGACCCCCTGGACAAAGTCACAGACGCTGACCAGTATCTTAAAAGATAGTTTATTCAATTGACCAGCCAGGGTTAACTCATCTAGGGAATGAGCAGTCCCAAACTCAAATAGCTCAGGGTTTATAAAGGTAAAAAAAAATGCATTCTTTTAGAGCAGATTCAAGCAAGGTGGTGTACAGAAGAACTTCGCAGTTATTTTATTTTGCAAGCTCTTAAGTCACAAACATTCCCCAAACAATTAAAACCGTAAGTACTCCTGTAACAATTTCTTGACCTAAAGCAACGGGCAGTTCCTAGTTTGGGGGCCAGGTGTTTTGCTTTTTCAAATCTAGTAATTACAGTAGAAGGAACAGCTAGGGGGTAAATAAGCCTAGTTCTTTCCTCATAACTAGTTGTTCCAGTTCAATCCTGCCTTGCATAGTTTGGCCCTATTCTTAATGAATGAAGTTCCTACAAGAATTGTTTAAGGGCTGGGTGCCTGTGGCTCACACCTGTAATCCTAGCTACTCAGGAGGCTGAGATCTGAGGATCGTGGTTCAAAGCCAGCCCGGGCAGGAAAGTCCATGATACTCTCATCTCCAATAAACCACTAGAAAACCAGAAGTGGCACTGTGACTCAAGCAGTACAGCACTTGCCTTGAGCTGAAGAGCTGAGGGATAGTGCCCACGCCCAGAGTTCAGGACCCCTGACCAAAAAATAAATAAATAAAAATAAATAAATAAATAAAATAAAGAATCATTTAAGGAAGAAGCTAAGAAAAAGAAAATACAGCTAAGAACAAAAGAGAGCAGCAGAGATTACTAATCTCCATATCTAATAGTTATAAAAAACATGCAAGTTAAAAAAAAAGATTTCAGCCAGGTGTGGGTGGCTCACAACTGTAATCCTAGCAATACAGGAGACTGAGATCTGAGGGTCCTGGTTTGAAGCCAGCCTGGAAAGAAAAGTCTGTGAGGTTTTTTATCTCCAATTAACCTGCACAAAGCCAGACCTGGAGGTATGGCTCAAATGGTATAGCACTAGCCTCGAGCAGAAAAAGCTTAAGGAGGGGCTAGGAAGGTGGCTCAGTGGTAGTGCGCTTGTCTTGCATGCATGAGGCCCTGGTTCCATTCCTCAGCATCGCATAAGTAAAAAAAAGAAATAAGCCGGAAATGGTGCTGTGGCTCAAGTGGTAGAGTGCTAGCCTTGATCTGAAGAGCTAAGGGACATTGCTCAGGCCCAGAGTTTAGGCCCTATGACTGGACCCAAAACAAAAAACAAAAAAAAAAGCTTAGGGATAGTTCAGTCCCCAGTTGAGTGGGGCTCAGTGTCCCAGCTCTGAGTTCACTCTCCAGTATTGGCACCAAAATAGGAATAATATTAATAATTACTTAAGAAGAAACAGGAAATACTTAGGATGTGGTAGATGTTTGAGTCCTGAAGCTCCCTGTTGAGTTGCCTTGTTTCCTTTGTAGTACTGTTGCAGTGGTGTGTGTGTGTGTGTGTGTACACAAGTAACCCTATTAGTTATTTTATTGTAACCATTAGGACCCATGAGCAAGAACTATTATAAGAAAACAGAAGTGTTGAACAATACGCTGTAAGCTACAACAGTAGATGGCCAAGCCAGATGGACCCCAGGTATCCTTGATTCTGGACTGTGCACAGTTAACCAATCACAGACAGTATTGGCTCCTTGGTTAAACCCCAGAGAAAAAGCTGCTTTGCTCGGGATGCTGCAAGATAGACTGGCCAAGTGAATATCCTGTGTTGAAACAGGGAGAGGCAAGTCAGTAAGGTGAGGGCTATGCAATGCTCTGAAGGAAATGGGCATAAGTGAGAATACCTGTCCTAAAGGGGCTTGTGGTAATAGTCTTTCCCCACACCACCATCCTAGAATTGTCCCTCAGCTTTTTGCTCAAGGTTAGCACTCTGCTACTTGAGTCACAGCTCCACTTCTGGCTTTTTTGTTGCTTTATTGGAGATAAGGAGCCTCACTGACCTTTCTGCCTAGGCTGGCTTCAAAGCATGGTCCTCAGATCTCAGCATCCTGATTAGGATTACAAGCATGTGCCATGGGCACCTATCTATAACGCTGTTCTTAATGGCAGTGGCAGTCAGACAGGGCCTTCATCCGTGTCTTATATGGTCTCATCCTAATAGGTACTGTCCTCAGGCTAGAGTGTAGTGGACTGACTGGAAATCTCAGGCCTGGCCACAGTGACAATTGAGTGAGTTACATTTCTTGAATTTGGATGCAGGCCACCTGCTTTGCTTCTTGGGTTTCTGCTTTCAAGTGCTCTGCTGGACTATACCTGGGGTCTCTGGTGGGATGCCTGGGTGAATGTGGGCACTTTTCAGAATGGCTTAGAAGCAGCTCTTGGTGGCTTTGAAGCTTGGCTTTCATTTCTGGCACGACAGTGCATTGGGAAGGTTCTGGATCCAGAGTCAGGCTTAGCTTTGGGCTCAATCTCTGCCACATGCTAGCTCTTTCTTCCATTCCAGATGAGTCACTGTCCATCTCTAGGCTGCCCTGTCCTGTCTCCTCCACATATACCTGTCTCAGACTTGGGGCCAGGGAACTGATGAAGAAATTCTCTTCAGACAAATAGAGATTCCATGGAAAGAAATTGATCATGTACAGCTGGTTTCTCCACTGGCAGTTGTTCAATTTTTTTTTTATTGCTAATTGTTTTTTTTTTCTTTGTTTTTCCTTCACCTCCCTTCCCAGCCTCCCCCCTCCCCCCCACCCAATCATACCCCCCTCCCCCCCACACACCGACATTGTAAAGCTGGTTTTGACATGACATTTTGTACTTCTCATTGTTGCAACAGGTCCACCTGAATCCTTAAACGACTTGTTTGTCCCCATCTCCTCCACATGTTATACTGACATCAAATATAGTGAAAGCGGGGGTTACACTGTGGGGGAGGGACATACAAAGCAACAAAGAAATAATCTTATAAATGCGTTAGAAACACATGCATGAAAGAAACGAAAACATTAAAATACATATTTAAGGGATCAAGCGGAAAAGGTCAGATAATGTGATGTTAGCAGTTGTTCAATTTTATTTCCCTTTCATTTTTCTTCCTCTTCTCAGGGATCACTGCCTAAAAGAACTTCATAGCAACTAGACTTAGATGGTTAAATGTAAATTGGAGCTGGCTTCTGAAACTCCACGTGAGTTTCTTCAGGCCTGGAAGATTTTTCAGAGCCCTACGCACCTAATGCATTTTAGCCTTTATTTTTATTTTTCACCTATATTTTTCTTCTTGTATTTCTTCTAGATGCCTTTTATTTTCCCTTAGGACTCAAGCATAATTTTCGTTGCTTTTAGGTGTAATTATAGAAGGCCCAACTCATTTCAGTGACAGGAAGATTTATTATTTCACATAATAATAACCATGGTGGGGCAGGGGGTTTAGCCCAGGGTAAGGGTGCCCGCCCGGCGCGTGTGCAAGGCCCTGGGTTCAGTCCTCAGCCCTGGAAAAAAAAATAAAAAAAATAATAAATAACCATAGCACAAGGGAGATGGTAGAATTCATTAATTCAGTGGCTCAGTACTGTCTTCCTTTTTTGTCTTTTGTTTTGTCAGCCATGGGGACTGAACTCTGGGTCTGGGCTTTTTCCCTGAGCAACTCAGCTCAAGGCTAGCACTCTACCACTTTAGCCACAGGGCCACTTCTGATTTTCTGATGGTTTATTGGAGATAAGAGTTTCACAGGTTTTCCTGCCCGGGCTGGCTTTGAACTATGATCCTCAGATCTCAGCCTCCTGAGTAGCTAGGATTACAGGCCTGAGCCACTGGCACCCAGCCTGTCTTCTTATATTTATATTCCTACCATCTTTTGAATTGACCATACTGGGTATATTCTCCACATGCTAAAGTTCATCATCCCAAGTTGGCTGTTGCAGCACCAGACATCCCATGTAAACACAGAAACCAACAGAATGGATGATGAGACAAAATTAGGATTTGTTTGTAAAGAGGACTGAGAAGTGACCACTGAGGTGGTATCAATCCTTGATGAGAAACATGTACCTTTTCTCTTTTGCTTGACAGGTTAAGAACAAATATCTTGTCATTGCATAATGAGATTACATACTGTTCCCTCAACTATTATTTCCTCATTTTATTTCCTTCTGCTCTCTACACTAGAAGGCCAAACAAGACCACTAGCTATTGTCAGAACTACGTACACCTCATTTGTACCTCCTTGTTCTAGGCAGGCTGAGCCTGTGCCTGAACCACACCCTGCCCATGTGGCCTGCCCTGCAGCTGTAGCATAAAACAAAAACGACTAGAGTCAACAGTACAAGCAGAGCTTGTTCCCTCCCAAGTATGTATTTTGAAAACAATCTTTTTATTTTTATTACACGATAAAACAGAAAATATAGCTGGCGCTGTTGGGTCATGCTTGTAATCCTAACTCATCAACAGGCTGAGATTTTAGGATTAAGTTTCAAAGCTAGCTTGGGCAGGAAAGACTGTGAGTCTCTTCTCTCCAACAAACCATCAAAAAGCCTGAAGTAAAGCGGTGGCTCAAGTGGTAGAGTGCCAGCCTTGAGCGAAACAGTGAAGAGCCAGTGCCCAGTTCTTGAGTTCAAGCCTCAGAACTGGCTCTCCCACTCAGGATCCATCCAAGATCCTGCTTTCCCTTGATCTGTCAGACTTCCTCTGCCTCCTCCAGTCTGTGACATTTCCACTGTCTTTTCTTTAGTATGAGCTTGACACTTTTGAAAAGGGCAGCTACTGATCCTGTGGGAAGCCTCCCAGTGTGACTTGGGTGGGTGTTTTTTTTTTTATTTTGGCTGGTCCTGGGGCTTGAACTCAGGGCCTGGGTGCTCTCCTTGAGCTAGTTCTAGGCTATCACTCTACCACTTGGAGCTACAGCACCCACTTCTAGTTTTCTGGTGTTCACTGGAGATATGAATGTCATAGACTTTTCTCTCTGGGCTGGCTTTGGACCAACATCATCAGATCTGAGCCTCTTTATTGGCTAGAATTCCATGGGTGAGCCACTGGAACCCAGCTAGGCATATATTGGTTTATTTGTTTGTTTGTGCCTAATTTTATAACTGAATGAGAAAGCTCAGTTATGTCATATCAATTTCTGATGTCTCATTGCCTGGGTGTATCTTTGGTCATCTACTTAAGGTGATCCTTGTCAGTATTTTTCAGGATGAGGCCACTGTTTCTTACATGGTAATTGGCAAATAATCTGAGTCTATAGTTCAATTGCAAAGAGATTTTCTTCAAAGGGTATCTCTGTGCAGGTTTAGCTTAGGAAACAGATGGGAACCAGATGATTTGGTTGAGATGGACATGCGTCAGGTTGGTATTCCAGCAAGATCTTCTGCCTCATCTCTAAATGGCCCAGCTTGTGAAGTGCCTGTGCTTCATCCTCAAGTTCTGTTTGAGAACCAAGTCTGATGTTAGAGATTTGCATATAAGCTTTTCTGCAAGATAGTTTCCTTCCAAACTGACATTCACAAAGTGAGTTAGGTTTAATATAAGCAACACAAAATGGAACTGGTATCAAGCAGCATTTATTTAGTGTCTCTGTGTATCTGCTACTGTGTTAAATCTAAGGAAGGTGAAAGTCGGAGTCTCTTGTCCATGAATCCAGCACCTTTTCGTCAAAGTATGATCCTTTGAGCTCCTGTTCTGACACAATTGTTTAACTACATTGGTTTTACAGTTCTCTTTAAATAGCTTTTCACCTGTGACACTCATCTTCAGTGAAACACCAAAAAAATAATCTGGAAGTGGAGCTGTGGTTCAAGTGGCTAGGCCCTAGGCTAGAACAAAAAAGCTCAAGAGCAATGCCCAGGCCCTGGGTTCAAGCCCCAGAAATGAGGTAAGAGGAAATTAGCAGCTACTAGATAAAACAGAAGGTTAAGAGGCCAGAGCTAGAGTGGCTTAAGCCTACAATTATAACTACCTAAGGAAATTGAGATCTGAGGATCCAGATTTGAAGCCAGCCCAGGCAGACAAATCGGAGACTTATCTCTAAATAACCAGCTTGGGTTCAATTTCCTTACCAGACAGAAACAAAAACAAAAAAGTAAACAAAATTTCTGGGGAAGGTTTATTTAGAATGATGGCTCTACTGAAACCACTGAAGCAGTAGAAAACATAGATTCTCTTTTTTTCTCTCCTGTCTCCCTTTTTCTTGTTCTTTTTTTCTTCTTTCTCTCTGCTCTCTTTCTCTCCTAGCACATGCTAGGCAAGACATCTAACCACTGTGTTTGATACCCAGCCACATGTTTGGATTTTTACATAATCCAATTCTCTCCAGGTGCCGGTGGCTCACGCATGTAATCCTAGCTACTCAAGAAGCTGAGATCCAAGAATCAGGGTTCAAAGCCAGCCCTGGCAGGAAACCTGTGAAACTCTTATCTCCAATAAACCACCAGAAAACCGCAAGTGGCGCTGTAGCTCAAATGGTAGAGTGCTAGCCTTGAGCTGAATTGCACAGGGACAATGCCCAGGCCCAGAGTTCAAGCCCCAAGGCTGCCAAAAAAAAAAAAAAAATCCAATCTCTTTACCTCCGAAAAGTTCCATTTTCCTTATATTTATAAACTTATACCTTTCTAGCTCCACAACTCCAGACTTCACACATTTACACTACTGAAGGATAAATAATGAGATGCATCTTTTTTAATGAGGGAAGGGGGACTCATCTTAAAAACCACAAATAAAAGCATCTTACTCGTCTGCTTAGAAACCTACTGCCTTTTCCCATTAAGTTCCATATTAAGAGTTAAAACTATCCTGAGCTGGGCATAGGTGGCTAATGCCTGTAATCCTAGCTAATCAGGAGTCTAATGTTTTGGGATCATAGTTCGAGATGAGCTTGGGCCAGAAAATCTGAGATTAATCTCCAATTAACCACACACACACACAGAGAGAGAGAGAGAGAGAGAGAGAGAGAGAGAGAGAGAGAGAGAGAGAGAGAGAGAGAGAGAGAGAGAGAGAGAGAGAGAGAGAGAGAGAGAGAGAGAGAGAGAGAGAAAACAACAACTTTATCCCATCTCATAAGCTGGACGAGCCATGGTGTTCAGGCCTCCTCTTATTTATCTTTTTGCAAACCTCCTCCCCCTCATTTTTTTGTGCCAGTCCTAGGGCTTAAACTCAGTGTCTGGGCACTGTCCCTGTGGTTCTTTTGCTCAAGGTTAGTGCTCTACCATTTGAGCCACAGCATCACTTCTGGCTTTTTCTGTGTATGTGGTACTGAGGGATCGAACCCAGGGCTTCATGCATGTCAGGCAAGCACTCTACCACTAAGCCACATTACAATCCCCTTTACCTATTTTTTTGCAGCATTTTTTCTTTTTCTTTTCTTGGATTACTAAAATTTGTTAAGGCCTTTGCGTTTGCTAGTGAGTCCTCCTTCACCTTCTCCTGCCCAATTCATATAACTAAACGTCCTTGCAAACACTTTGCTACTGGCCTGGACAGCCCTATTCTGTCCATTTGGGCTTGCCAACGCAGTGGCTTGGGTAATCCCTGATCTCGGGATAGTTGTGAGGGTACTTAGCGCTCAGTACCTGTTGGAGAGTCACATCTTCCAAAACACAAATGCAGATGGACACCCCCAATCTCCTTTTCCCAGCTGACATCACTCCAGTGACTATGGTCAGCCAAACTTTAAACCACCCGGTTGGTGCCCAAACTCAATGAACCAGAGCCCAGCCACTTCAGACCAAAGAAGAACCCGGACCCAGAAGTATACCTGGCCAGACCCACCCCACAGGGGGAAGTATTTCCCAGGCATTGGGAACACACTTTGTAGGCATCTGCAGTGGCTATGTGCTGGCTGGGTGCATGGTACTCCCTAAGTTGAGGTCGGCAGGAGCAAGGTGCTGGTAAGCCTTGAATGCTGAGAAGGGTAAAGGAGGGAAAAGGCAGCCTGATGATAGGAATGAGAGACACAAGCATATGCATTTTGGTTCCTTAAAAATATGAATCCCTTTGGCTGATTTTTTCTTAATTTACTGGCATATTTCTCTTTTCCAATCCATCATAAAATACCCAGAAAACTTAGGAAACCATTAAATAATGCAATTTTACTTTCATCTACCTGTTATTTATTTATGTTTGCTGAGAGATGATGGATTTATTGAGAGTAGAGTATCTACATTCCTTCTACTAATAATATTAACAGTATAAATAATATAAACTCTTTGTCTTCCATCCTAACACATTCTAGATGATGTTTTATTTTCTTTTTTGGTCGGTTCTGGGGCCTGAACTCTGGGCTTGGGTGCTGTCCCTCAAGTCTTCAGCGTAGGTCTAGCACTCTACCACTTGAACCACAGTGCCACTTCCGGCTTTTTCTGCTTACGTGGTACTGAGGAATTGAACCCAGGGCCTCATGCATGCAAGGCAAGTACTGTACCACTGAGCCACCTTGCCAGCCCCTCTAAATGATTTTTATTCATGTAGATTCAAATTTAGGTGGTGATGACCAAAGTACAGAGATTACCATTGTTTCCTGTTTCAGAGTATGTCCTAATCTCATATGAAGTTAAATGAATTACATTTCTACAATGATATATTTTGTATGTATTACATATAGTGCATGCATTACACATAGTATCCAACACACAAACACACACACACACACACACACACACACACACACACACACACACACGTATTCATACAGCTTAGCTCCAAGGTATCTTAAAGTTGCCTTCTGATTTCATGCCTCGTGATTCTTTTTCTCCCCGGTATTTTAATGGCTCCAGGCAACTAGTATCATGTATACCTTTGAGGTTTCTCATGGATTGTTTTTATACCCTTGAACACTCTCTCTGGCATTTTCACCTGTCACAGTCTGATGTACGTCTCATGGCAGGCATTTGCAGATAACTATGGGGCTAATCAGGATAACATAAATTATTGAATTGAATGCGAGTGCCAATTTTGAGGTGCAGGAGCATTGCCTAAAAGGACCAGTAGCTATTTGGCATGAAGTAGTTATTAAACAGTGACTATAGAGCCTTTGTTGCTAGATCTTTCAGTTTTCAAGGGAAATTGGACACTTGCACTTTTGTATGAAGACTGGTTTTTAAACATGGAACTCATTTAAAAGTTTAGGCACTATATAGATAAATTAAAAATATCTCTAGGCTAGGTTTGACACTCCAAGCTCTAGACATGTGTTTGGTTCTTTGTGTATGAATCATGTCTCCTGATTCCAATGGGTGTTTTCCTTTCTGTTAGCATTTTTGGTATGTATCTTAATTATAGTAGTGTGCTGGTCTTTCTGCCTTAGTTGTTAATATGTTTATAAAATCTGTTTGAAACACATATTGGCTCTTTCCTACATGTAGTCCATCTCTCTATAAAATAGGTTTATACGTCCCTGTGTGTATGGGTGAAGGAGGGTGAAAGAGAAAGAGAGAGAGCACAAGAGAAGAGGGTGAAGGAAAGGGGAGGAAATACATTTATTCTCTCATGCTATTTGATTCTCCTCTTCTTCTGGAAGGAATTAGATTGGGTAATTGAATTGCTGCTTAAAAGTTGACCTGAGGTGCAGGGAATGTGGTTTAGTGATAGTGCTTGCCTACCATGCATGAAGCCCATTGTTCAGTTCCTCAATACCACATACACAGAAAAATCCAGAAGTGAGGCTGTCTCTCAAGGGTTAGAGTGTGAGCCTTGAGCAAAAAAAGCTCCAGGACAGTGCCTAGGCCTTGAGTTCCAGTTCCAGGACTGGCAAAAATAAATGTTAAACTAGGAATTCAATGGATATAGCCAAATGGTGGAGCTCTTCCCTGGTATGTGTGGGGTCCTAAGTTCTATCGCTAGCACTGTAAAAAAAAAAAGTAAATATAAAATATAAGTCAATCGTCATCTCTTTTGTCACATCAAATGTTCCAATACTAACAGAATTTTGGTATATTTATGATGAATATTTTTAAAAATAGCAAAAGGCCCAGAATAGTGTTTTATATTTATAATCCTAGACACTCCAGAGAAGGAGATAGGAGGATTAAGGTTTAAGAGCAGACCAAACAAAAAGTTAGTGTTTCAGAGATAGCAAGCATGGTAGTGTATGCCTGTAATCTCAGGTACTTGAGAGACAGAGGTAAGAAATTCATGGTCTGAGGCTTGCCTAGACAAATTTGGGAAACCCTATCTAAAAAACAAAAGCAAAAGGATTAGGGACATCTTTTATTCCCTAGGGCCACCACTACAAATAGGAAACAAAACCCTAAAAAACTGTTCTGACAGAAATGTTTTTTGATAGATTAAATCTCTGGAAGAATTTTAGTAGGAAGTGATTATTAAAGATTTTAAAGGATAGTCAGTAAAAGGGGAAATAGATAATGAACCTCCTCACAATGAAAAACTTGCTCAGGGAAAGACTCTAGGAAGACAGGAAAAATATAAACTATAAACTAGCATGAAATATTTGCAAGCCATATAGTAGAGGAATTAAATCTCCAATAAACAGTGTTCTCAAGTCTCTGTAGTACATAATGATAAAAACCAAACCAGAATGATTGGATAATGACAAAAAGATACAAATAAATGTTTCACTGAAGAATATACACTCAGCAAATAAGCACATAAAAGGATGCCTTGGTCCCAGCTGTTAGAGGAATGCAATTTAAAAGGCTCAGTGAGGTACCACTACATACCTATTTGAATGGTTCAATCAAAATAGTGACAACACAAGGTTGATCAGAATTCAGGGGAACTTGATTATTCATACATTGCCACTAGGAAAATGAAGAGATAGTTTACTTGGGAAAAGAATAGAACAATACCTTGTTTTGAGACAGTCCTGTGGATTGAGCTCAGTGCCACAGCACTATCCCTGAGCTTTTTTGCTCAAGTCTAGCACTCTACCACTTGACCCACAGTGCCAGTTTCTGTGCATGTGGTACTGAGGAATCAAACCGAGGGCTTCATGCATGCTAGGCAATCTTTCTACTGCAAAGGCACATTCCCAGCCGAACAGTAACATTTAAAACTAAACTGAGTAGCCCAAGAGAAAGCTTTGGTTCCCATAAACACCTATACATAAGCTTTCTGAATCATCTTATTTCTGTGATAGTCCCAAAGTACATTTATAGCATGGACTATTCAGAAACAATAAAAAAAAGTCTTAATAAAATATAAGTGGGTCTGGAGGGACTTAAATGCTGTGTAAAAAAATTCTTAACAAGTGGCATGCTATGTAATTTCATCTATACTTCTTGAAGTGACAAAGTTTCCGTTGAAATCTGTTGAAATCTGAAGATTGGTGGATTCTGCCACAATGAATTATGCTTCAGTTATGGAAGCTGTTATTAGGAGAACCTGGGGGAAGATCTGTGTTACTGTCTGTGTGTGTTTATATTGTTACAAGGGACTTTGTTAATAAATCTCCTTCTAAATTTGTTCAAGGGATTTAATTGTTTGAAGATAAGTGATCATGAGATAGATGGTAGACATCGCAAGTAGATTGGTAGCATTTTCTTATTAGAATGAAGTCTAGGAATTGCTATAAATGTCTGTTCTTTAGTGATGATGTATCAGAGTTTTTGTATAAAAAATGTTATACTAAGGAGATATTTCCAAGGACTAATACCTTAATTGTTAAAAATAAACTGTCTTATAGCTATCATGATTTTAGATGTATGGACTTTGATATTACATTTTTGAAATTTAGTTTGTTTAGTTTGGTAATAAAGAGCAACACATTTTGATTTTTCTCTAGGACAAGATACTTCAAATATCATTGAAAAGGCAGAGACTTCCCTTGGGATCCCTAGTCCCAGTGAGATCTCAGCCGAAGTCAAACATGCTGGAGGTCTGTATATGGAAACATTAAGTCCTAGGATACTTTGGATTCAGTAGCTAGCTTGTGCATTTTTGATACTAAGGACATGGGGATATTCTACAGGTGTGGTGTGTTGTCTTGTGAATCCAGCTGCCAGTTAGAGATCTGTGTCTTATAATTGCTCATATCCCTCTACTCTGCATCTGAAGTAATTACAAGGACTGCTACATATTAAAATTATATTGTTATATATGTTGAATATAAGAATTGCTTAGCACTTTGTTTGGCAACCAAGGCTAGGTGAATTTAAATCTGTCAGGACCAAAAAGTATTTTTGTTCATTTAGGGCTATTTTTTGCCTTTTGTTTTTTGTTTGTTTGATTGTTTTTCTGCCTTTTGTTTTTTGATAACTGGGCATTGAACCCAGGATGTTGCACTAGCTAGGCAAATGTTTTGCCATTGAGCTGAGGTACATTCTAGCCTTTTTTCTATTTTTTTTTTTTGCATTTTCTTGATCTACTGAGGGGCGCCTGAGTTGGTTCCATATCTTAGCTATGGTATATAATGCTGCAGTAACACATAGTTGTGCTGGTAGCTTTAGGATGGTCTTGTTTGTGATCATTTGAGTATATGCCCACAAATAGGATTGCTGGGTCATTGGGGAGCTCTATGTAATCTTTTGAGGAACCTCTATACTACTTTCCAAAGTGGTTGAACAAGTTTACACTCCCACTAACAATGCAGTAGGGTTCTGCACATATCCCCTTCAGCATCTGTTGTTAATTAGAGTTCTTGATTCTAGCCATTCTAACTGGGGTGAGGTGGTATCTCAATTTTTTTTTAATTTAATTTTATTTTATTTGAGAACATACTGTACAGAGGTGCTACAATTACATGGGCAGGATAATGCATACATGTGTCTATTGGCCATGCTTATTTCCTCTTCAGAGAAGTTTCTCTTTAAGTCTTTAGCCCACTTATTTATTGGGCAGTTGTTTCTTTGAGGATTTGTTGTTGGAGGATTTGATTTTTTGAGTTTCAGGTATGTTTTAGATATGAGACCCTTATCTGTTGTATGGCTAGTGAAGAACTTCTCCCCATCCCTGGGCTTTCTATTGATCTTGATAACTATGTCCTTTGCCATGCAAGAAGCTCTGCAATTTCATGCAATCCGATTTGTCCAATCTTTCTTTGATTTGTTGTGTTTCTGGGTCTCTTTTAAGAAAAATTTGGCCTGTGCCAAGGCTTATTCTTGAAAGTTTGTAATGATCAAAAGGAAACCTGCACTTCTAATGCATATGGAAAAGTTTTGAAGACCAGTCTGTTTTCTTCATCTCTCACAGCCCTTATTGTTTCTCATTTAAGAGTCTTTACTCATCTCTATCATTTTTTCTCTAGAAGCAGATTTATTCTACCTGTCTTTCTCCATCTTCAGAGTTATATTGTGTCTTGGCATACATACCTATCAGATACTAATAGGTTCCACTATCACTACTTTTGAATACCTAAGAGAGAACTGGATTGACCTACTTTCAGGTCCATAGTGCATGGGTCAGTAGAATGGAGAGATAACTTCATCGGACATG
Source organism: Dipodomys merriami (assembly GCF_024711535.1). Classification (NCBI taxonomy): domain Eukaryota; kingdom Metazoa; phylum Chordata; class Mammalia; order Rodentia; family Heteromyidae; genus Dipodomys; species Dipodomys merriami. The sequence goes on along the minus strand of NW_027202844.1, from coordinate 6,197 downwards.
GCAAATTACTCCATATATGAGGCACTGTTCTTAATGATGCTTGCATAAGTGAGGCTACTTTGTCTGTGACTAACACACTATGTGTTTAAAAATGAGTTTATTTTTCTCCCTGAAGAACTCTACAAATAGAGTACTGCATGTTATTTTGGTGAATGTAGGGTCCTGGTATCTTCACTTTTATTTGTTGGGTTCTTTATGATTTTGTAATTGTTGTCAGATAATGCTGTGAGTGCAGGTATGGTATTCTCAAACAAATAAGCTCAAATTCAGGAGTTACAGAGACAGGAAGTTTCATTTCTCTTCATGCTCCCAGCAGCTAGAATGGTTTAATGTCTAACTCTGATGCTTTGAGATGTTGGAAGATTAAAGTGTTGGCATTTTCAGCAATTTTTATCAGGAATTGCTTTTAGTGGGCAAGGAAAACAGGAGTTAGAAGTATGTTTGGATAGTAAACAGCAGTGATTTCATAAGACTTGAAGGATATTTGTCACTCAGGGCCATGTTTTAGAAGGGGAATAAAAATTATGGAGAACCCTGGGAAGAGTGGCTAGTATTAATGTATTAAAAAGTTAGAGAGTTAATGGATCATGAATATGAAAATCTAAGGAAAGGTGATAGGGAGAATACACCTTTTTTATACCTTTGAAGACTAGCATGGAGAACAGAATTTAGGTTGCGTTTACTTGTGTCTCATGAGTAGAGAACTCCCACTACTCAGTGGAAGTTTTATGGACTTAGATTTTAGTTGAATATTAAGTGTACCAGAATAGAATGGGTGGCTTTTTCATCCTAACCTCTTTCTCATCTTCTAAAATTTCTAAGCATTAATTTCACTGTGAAGGAAAGTATACCGGCGATGGGTTTTTTTAGAAGTTTGAGATAAAATATACCAATGAAATCACTTGGTCATCTTTTTTGCAATTTTGTCATGTTCCTTTAAGGATGTTGTCTTCTGCTTTCTCTCTCTCTCTCTCTCTCTCTCTCTCTCTCTCTCTCTCTCTCTCTCTCTCTCTCTCTCTCTCTCTCTCTCTCTCTCTCTCTCTCTCTCTCTCTCTCTCTCTCTCCCTCTCTCTCTCTCTCTCTCTCTCTCTCTCTCTCTCTCTCTCTGTGTGTGTGTGTGTGTGTGTGTGTGTGTGTGTGTGTCTGTGTTTAGTGTTCCTGGAGCTTGAAGTCAGAGCCTGGGCGCTGTTCCTGACCTTTTTGCTCAAGGCTGAGTAGCTAGGATTATGGTTCTGAGCTACCGGTGCCCAACCTCTTTCTTTTTTAATGTGTATGTTCTGGCACTGGAGCTTGAATTCCGTCTTCACAGTCTACCTTGTCTCCCTCCTCCACAGCTGGCACTTGAATCCTGCCTCTGGTTTTTGCGGGATAAATAAATGGAGATTAAAGTCTCACAGACTCTTCTGCCCTGGTGGCTTTCCATTGTGATCTTTAGATCTCAGCCCAGAGTAGCTAGGACCATAGGCATGAGTCAACAGTCACCCTGTCCTGCTTTCCCAATTCAGATTGATACTTAAAAACTTTTTAACTGTTATTAAAAGATACTGGTTACAGTTATATAAGTTGGGTAAAGAATACATTTCTTTTTTATCAGTCGTGGACATCAACTCTGGGCCTAGGCGCTGCCTCTCACCTCTAGAGCTCAAGGCTAGTTAGTGCTCTACTACTTGAGCCACAATGCCACTTCTAGTTTTCTGATGGTTTATTGGAGATAAGAGTCTCACAGACTTTGATGCCAGGGCTGGCTTTGAAGCACAATCCTCGGATCTCAGCTTCCTGAGTAGCTAGGATTACAGGTGTGAGCCACTGGTGCCCTGCTAAGAGTACATTTCTTTTTGGACAGTGTCACCATTTCCTTCTCTGTTAGGCTTGTTTAGAGGGAGTCTAGTGTGGCCTTCAATCTTTTTTCTAATTTTTATTTTTTATTGTGATTGATTACATAATTTCCCGAATTTCACAGTATTGTGGGATAGTGATGCTGTTAAAGTCACAAACACATTCTAACTTTCCTGGAGCAAATTGTCTATTATGGTCTATAACATTTATGAGTTTTATGAACTTTGCGATACAGTTATTTCTTCCGCATTGGTTGGTATGTACATTTCTTTTGTTTTGCATAGCATCAGCTGTTCCCTTTTTCCCATTTGTTCCCTCCCTCCCATAGCTGCCATTAAGTTGCTTAGTTCATTTTGGTCAATGTCCTGTGCAGATGATGGGTCCCGCTGTTGTATGTTTTCCCCTGATTCCCTCTAGTTCTGTGTCATCTTCCTGGTTCCCCTCTGGTGTACACATATATACCATACATGTGATCAGCAACATGGAGTTATTTAGTAGTGGTTTGACCAGATGAGTGGAAGTTCTTTGTTTCTTAAGTCTTGTTAATTTTGTCATATCACCTAACATTTTGGATTTAACATCCACTTATCAGGGAGACCATATACCGTTTGTCTCTTTGCTTTAGGCTTACCTCACTCAACATGCTTTCTTCTAGCTCCATCCATTTCCCTGCAAATGTCATTATTTTGTCATTTCTAATGGCTGCATAATATTCCATTGTGTATAGATACCACAATTTTTGGATCCATTCATCTGTGGTGGGGCCTCTGGGTTGTTTCCATATCCTAGCTATTGTGAACAGTGCTGCAATAAACTGGAGATGCATCTGTCTTGTATACTGGTTCCTGTTGTTCAGGATAGATGCCTAGAAGTGGTATGACTGGGTCATAATGGAGGTCAATATTTAGCTTTCTGAGGACCCTCCAGATTGCTTTCCAAAGTGGTTGCATAAGTGTACATTCCCACTAGCAGTGTAATAGGGTTCCTCTTTCTCCTCATCCCTTCTAGCATTTGTCATTGCCTGACTTGTGGATGTGGGACATTCTGACTGGGGTAAGGTGGTATCTCAGGGTTGTCATTATTTGCATTTCCTTCACAACCAGGGACGGTGAACATTCCCTCATGTGTTTTTTTGCCATTTTTATCTCTTCATCTGAGAAGTCTCTCTTTAGTTCACTTTCCCCTTTAGTAATTGGTTTGTTAGGTTTGGGAGGGATTAGTTTCTTTTTTTGTAATTTATTTTTTATTGTGAAAATACTGTACAGAGAGGTTACAATTACATGGGCAAGATAATGAGTACATTTCTTATCAAGCATTGTAGCCTTCTCCTTTGTTTCCCCTTCCCATCAGTTTCCATCCTCCCTCTGGCCCCCTCACCTAATCCTCCCCGCCCACCCCAAAGTTGTAAAGTTCATTTTTACATAACAACTTATACAATAACAACTTGTACATAACAACTTGTTGCAATGGGCCCACCTGTATCCTTATTTAAACGACTTGTTTTTCCCCTTCCCCTGGGATTAGTTTCTTGAGTTCCCTGTATATACTGGATATTAACCCCTTGTTTGATATATTGCCACGCCACCTTCTGTGGAGTCTGCGTGAGAGATCATGTTGGACAAAGAGCTTCAAGGAAGCATGCCTGCAGGAAGGGGGTGTTGGTTCAAGGCTTCCCATACACTTGGCTGCACCTTTATAGCCTCTACTTTTATCCTTACTATATTCTTCTTGGCTGTACAGTCGTTGCCTTTATTCTCGTTTTGGCTATTTTTCTATTGATCCACGAACAGAGCGTGTTGTATTTTTCCAGTCCAATAGAGACGGCTTCTCTAAATATAAAGACTAAGCCCAAAGATTAAATGTGGGCAATGCCCCAATCAATCTATCATCTGATGTGATGCTGCCTCCAGAAACTCCTACAACTTCACAAGCGGTTTTGCAGCTCACGCATAGTAAATATAAAGAGACTTAAAATTTCCAGATATGTCCAAAAGACAAAATCAATGAATTAAACTAAGTTAGAAAGAGTTAACCCAGTAGTTCAGAGAGCTCTAAAAAAGAGGGACCTCTGATTATAAAAGAAAAAGAAAGATTCTCCCAACAGTTATGATTAAGTTTTGTCCAACTTATGTTATAGGGAATAGATGGTGATTTCACACAAAATATAAAGTTAGTAACGTATTTCCTGAACCAACCAAGAACTATTTCCTTATACAGGAGCTTATAAAGATAAAATTAATTGGATAAAAATAAAATTAAAAAGAGTATAATGTAAGTACAGCCCTGTCTTAGGTTTGTTAATTATTAAACATAAAAAGGCTGAATAGATGACGTATTCTATTAAACAATATGCTAGACTTGTTTAGTACCACTTAGCTTAAACAGTTGGTGGGATAATCATCAATTTGCATGTAATTCATCAATGTTTTGCCTTTAAAAAATTGATTACGTGCTTAAATAAACAAAGAATCTATGTCACAATCACACACTGTATAAAAATGTTAATTCACCTCAATAAAGATACACTCAGATGCAACTCTTTTGAGTCTGTGTCTGTTTGTCACTTCACCGACTCCTTTGCCCACTTACCCCGACATCCCTGTCCTGTCAGTCCCAGTGCTCCGGCCGAGCTGGTCCGTCGCAATACATTGCTGGTAAATATTTTTTCCCAATTAGTTGGTTGTCTTTTTAGATTGGTGGCGATAGCTTTAGCTGTGCAGAAGCTTTTTGTTTTAAGGTAGTCCCATTTGTCGAGTCACTTTCCCAATTTGTTGTGACTCTGGGACTCTGTTCAGGAAGTTTCTTCCTGTGCCTATAAGTTTAAGTGTCTCTCCTACTCTGTCCTGCAGTAGTTTCAGAGATTCAGGTTTAATGTTAAGATCTTTAATCCATTTTGAGTTGATGTTGGTGCATGGTGATAGGCTGGGGTCCACTTTTAGTCTTCTGCATGTGGCCGCCCACTTTTCCCAAAACCAGTGGTTGAAGAGGCTTTGTTTCTTCCATTGTATGTCTTTTAGCCTTCAATCTTAAGGACTAGTTTATCTTACTGCTGTGCCCTGATTCCTCTGAATTCACTCTTATTCCTCAGGTTTTCAGTGAAATCTGTTCACTTTGGTTGTTTAAGAACCACATGTTTCAGCATAGCTTGAGCTATGGGGATTGTGTTGCTTACTACTTATGCTACTTCTTCTCCCAACTGTGTGATGTTACCTAGTGTTTGAACAGTATATTACTCAGATAAAGACAAATCAACACATCTGTAGATTCTTGGAAAATTTAATTATATAGCTGCATCCTCTGAAGTTTTTTGACTTTAAAGTGGTAGCTGCTTCAGCCTTCCCTGATGCCAGACTTTATCCCTGACTTACATTGCCTGTGAATGTTCTGTTGTCTGTAGGTTCTCCTCTGTGTGTTGGGGTTTTGGCACTTTTCTCTAGGCAGAAAGCTCAGCTGTGGGGTTGACTTTGTTTCTCTTTTCTCCCCTAGACCAAAGTGTTTTTTTGTCTTTTTGTGTAGTATCTAAAAATAGTTCTTTCTTCTATTTTGTCTGGTTTTCTAGTTGCTGTATAGGAAGGCAAGTGTAGAACTTGAAAGCAAAAGTTCTCTCCATAATAGAGTGTGTGCTATAATATAGTTAAATTACTTGGTGTACTAGTTGATCTAGTATAAGATTTTTAAAGGTAAACAGAACTAATTATTCTTGAAACATACTCATCTTTGTTATGTATGTTGATTCCCATACTAAGAATCAGCATAGTCCTTTAGGACAAAGTTGAGCTATAATTGTCATACAGTAAAACTTTTTTTTTGCAATATGACTTTGTGTTGAGAAATAATAGTTAGGTTTATACTGTAAAATCACAGTATATTGTGATGCACAGATACAGAATATTTTCTGTATTTGTATGGCTCACTGAGATATAAGAATATTTTCATTATCTGAGGGAGTTCCTTCATGCCAGTTTGTAGCCACACCTTTCTGTCTGTTCACAGCATTTGCCATCCATTGATCTGTTTCTGACTATAGTTTCCCCTTGTTTAGAAAAATGTTTACTATGTGCAGATCAATAATTTTTTTTCTTTTCCCAGTCTTGGGGCTTGAACTCAGGACTTGAGTGTTGTCTCTGACCCTTTCTGTACTTAAGGCTAGCAGCACTATTTCCTAAATTTTTTAGAGAAGTAATTTGGAAATAAGAATCTCATGGACTTTCCTGCCTGGGTGGCTTCGAATATGATCTTCAGCTCTCAGTCTTCAGAGTAGCTGAGAAGCTAATATTGCAGGCACGAGTCAGCGGACCACCATTGCCTGGCTATTTTAACCTTTCTTTCTTTCTTTTGGCAATATGAAGTACCACTTGAGC